>NC_136496.1:125688648-125718648 GCF_053919585.1 Euprymna scolopes | reverse complement strand
TTTGGGATTGCGCAACCTTTGCTTTACGATCACATGCGCAGGGACTTTTACAGGGTGTTTCCATTGTCACTCAAGAAAGAATGGAAGCTATTAATCTAAAACAAACAAACAAACAAACAAACAAAACCAAAAACGCGGAGACATGAAAGAGTTTAAAATAAAATATTAATACTTTTTATTCTGCATTTGTGATCCATCGTTCAAATACAAATATGTTGATGGGTTTAAAAATACTTTTGTTTTTCCTCACGATTCATAAGTTCGGAGGATGAAACGGATGTTATCTTTTGCATTTCGTCAATTACGAAAATATTTATTTTGGTGCAATGCACAGAACACAATACGCAGGGGGGGGGGCTTTCACTTTCACTTTTTTTGTAACAATCGGAGAAATGAGGTGAAGCGGGACGCTTTCCTCCTTGTTGCTGATCAACCTTTGCACGAAACGAAGCACACGCAGTAAGCTTCATCTTCCCTTTCTCGCAGCATATACCGATTGTTAGCTACACATATCCTTTTTAGATCTCAATCAATCGTTACTTACTAGATCAAAGTGTAGTATTTGTTCTTCAGATGCGGCACTTCCATTTCTCGTTCTCTTTCAATGGAGGAGAAACCCTTCACGACTGAGACAATTTTTATTTTTGTACCTTTTCTCCACATTAAAAAACGACCCTGGTGTCTAACTCTGCCCCGTGGGGAGGCATTGTAAATAGGTACTAGGGAAGTAACGATGGTCAAGTTGTTAACGACACAAACTGACGACTTGAGTGTTCCGAATTCGAATCCAGTTCGTCCACCAAAAATCATCTTCACTTAGGATGTTGTCAACTTTTTGTAGTTCCTCCCGTAAGTACCTGATGTCTTTCTAGACAGAATTCTATCTAGAAAGTTATCAGCAAAATATATATACGTTTTATTTGTTTTTACATAAGCAGTAATATGTTGCTACACAGACATGAGCATGTTTCCGTCCACTAGTTACTAGTCACTAGATACCTCTTAAGGCGATACAGTTTATACGAAAGCAAATTTTGCTTATTTAAAAACAAATAAAGAGTATATCCTGCTCTACTTCGGCATTGAGCACTATCGTATTAACCTCGTTAAACTTCATTGGTTACTTAACCTCTGGAAAACAATAACCTCAGAGTATCTATATGTGCACGTATATATATATATATATATATATATATATATATACATACAAGCGATATAAGACACTGTATATATATATATATACATATACATACAATATATATATATATATACATACAAGCGATATAAGACACTGTATATATATATATATATATATATATATATATATATATATATATATATACATACATACAAGCGAGATAAGACACTGATAGAATTCAGATGAAAAATACTGATAGATATTACTTGAAGTAATACTTTCAAGGAGATCCTAGCCAAAAAGGAAAAGCTCAATATTTAAGAATAGAGCAATATATAAATTTCATGGTTAAATTTTAAATTCTGAAAAAAACAACAACATATAGAGACATATATTCGATTTAAGAATTTATTGCTTGACAAAGGTATACAAGGGGTTATTTTAATTTCCTTAATCCATGGATTTTCAAAAATGGCTCATCAGAGGAAATGAAATGCAGTTTGCAAAATGTTCAGCTGCGAATGGACGCTATTTTGCTTTTCAGCACAATTATTGAAAATAGTTTTTTGAGTGGTTGTGGATAATTATATGGAGAAAATTATACGAAAAGAGAAGTTGATACAATCTGCGTAATCCATTATCGGTAGGAGTACAATGTCGTTCGGGGTTATAAATCCATACATTCATATATATATATATATATATATATATATATATATATATATATATATATATTATTGCATATCGATTTTTAGTTAGAAACGAAGTAATTAGGGTTGAAGAGAATGATTATTAAAGGAGAATGCTGTAATCGAAATCAGTATCGAAAGTTAAAATCAATCCATATTTCATTTAGATGCGATTCTAGGAATGCAGCGGAATTATCCATTGTAGTTAGGAATTATTATAAAAACAAAGTTAGATCAGAGGAATAATGAACACTCAAATTAAGGAATGTCTTTTGTATCTCCAAGACACGCGTTGAAAGCATATGCAATATTCACAGTCAAAACATGCACATGTTAGCAACGTTCTGACGTCACAAAAAATATAGATTAAATACATACAGTTAAGTTAGGGTTCGAAGTTGAGAGAGGAGAGACAGAGTTCAGTTCGAGTTAAAGAGAGATTTAGCCTACGCTCCTTCAAAAAACGAGTTGAACAATAAATGTCTTCATATTGTTATGTAAGCATTTATTTTCGTTTTTCATCAACCGCAAGGTAATGTGTTTTTGTTTTCATCGTCTTGTATAATAACATTTATATGGAATCCTTCCAAAGTGTTCACTGTATCCCCCCTCATCAATAATGTATCTACCCTTCTTTAAAGAAATGTTCATTTACACATTTCTCTTAACATCTATCTCTCTCTCTTTAATAATATCTGTGTGTGAAAACCTTAATTCCAGTAAAGCAACTTTGTGTGAAAAACCCTGATTCCAGTAAAGCAACTTATAAATGTGAACTCTCTAAGTAATTGGGTCGTCGTTGCTGTGTAAACCATTATATGTTGTCACGCCCCCATCATATACACTCCTATACAACAATACATGCATACACTCACATATATGTAATAAAACGTAGTTAATAAAAAAAATAAAAACATGGTGGAATTATCTTACCGTTAAGACGTTAAAGCTTCCAACAAAATGCCAACAAACAATCTTTTCTTCTAACGGTAACAAACTGGTAACGTAGACATACGTACCATTTGTCTGAAAAACCAAACATTAACTACAAAAGTGTAGCATATTTTATACACCCAACTCCTCGTTAATCGAGATTTGACGAGACTAGCATGTCTATATAATGCATCAAATCCAGGCACCCGATGTTTTATTACAGAAAAAACGGTCCCACGTCGTTCACACACGAGAGTATCTTCCCCTCCTACTCACCCTTGGTAAGTTCACAAAATTCCAAGTTCTCATATATGTACAGAGAATTATATATAAATCTCAGTAAAAGATACAATAATTGTACGGTTCTTCAGAAATTAAACACTGCTATTTTTGTGTAGATAAGCATACTAATCAGTGTCTCTTTCCAGGAAAATATATATAAAAAAGTATTTATAGTTTATAGCTTGTTTGTGTATTACAACATAAAAAAGCATGAAATAGAAACTCCATTTAAAACAAAAAAAAAACTCTGAGCATTTAAGGTTTGAATAACTTTTATCATAAAAAAAAGACTAGATTGAATGTGCGTGTTCAAAAACAGTTCATTTTTATATGTCGTCAGTCTTTAAAAATAATACGAAGTAAGGCATTTGTATAAATGGAGACAAAGAGGAAGAATGCTCAAAAAGTACATATTCCTTGTTTCTTTTTACTGATCGAGTAACGGTCAAAAAGAGGAGTGCACCTGTGTCTTGTTTCCTTGGTGCCTCATTTCCCTTCTTTCTATTTTACAAAAAAATTATCTCTTCTTATCGGCTCCTATAGACACGTTGAATTTTTATCGCGCCCCGCTCATAATGGCTAATCTATATATTAATGTCTGTTATTTTGTGTGTCATGCTTACATCCAAGTTGTTATTGACTTCCATTTCTTGTAATAAATAATTTTACCAAGAATTCTTCATTACTTTTGGTTACAATTTCGATTATAGCTGATGGCACTCTAGTAATCTATTTTTAATAAATAATTTTATCAAGAATCCTTCATAAGTTTTGGTTTCGTTTTCGATATAAGCTGAAGGAACTCAAGTTATGTATATATATATATATATATATATATATAATATAATATAAAGCTGAATGTCTGTGAGTGTGTGAGTGTGTGTGGGTGTGTGTGTGTCTGGTCACGAATAGGCTGCTATATGGTTGACTATTAAAGAAAATTGATCATATAATGATAGAAGACGTATCGAGACACAGTAATGCGTATGTTTGATCTGGCAGAACGGTGGTTCATTAAACTTGTGGGGTCTGCGTTCGGACCTGGTCCACAAAGTATGGAAATAAAAAAAATTAAAAATTAAAAAAAACAAAAACGTTTACAAGTGTTTTTGATATAGATGTACATAAGAATACTTTGATAAGTATGTTTTAACTTAAATAGGGATGATATAATAAAATTGTGGGGTATGCGTTCGCACTGGGACTCCATAGACTGGAAATGGGCACACACTTTAATAAAGACTTTTCATATCTATCTGCGTAAGTATACTTACTATAAGTATACTTACTATAATCATGTTTCAGTTTGAAGAAATATGGTATAATAAAATTATGGGGTGTTCGTTCGCACCTGACCTCCATAGAATGGAAATATGTCACAAAGTTTAACAAGTTTTTTTTAATATAGATCCACAGAATATTGTGATAAGTGTTTCAGTGTGAACAGTTATGATATAATAAATTATAGGGTTTATCTATTTTATTTTTACTTTCATCATAGTTTGCTTTGGTTTTGATACCCCCGAATTCAACCCAAATTTACAACCCTTCCTTTTCATAACCTATCATACTTTCATAAATCAGAGTCTATTTTCTGTAGGCTGTTTTTGAACCCAGTCAACGACGGGTACCTTTGCTAATATATATATATATATATATATATATATATATATATATATATATATATATATATACAGTTGTGCCCGATATTATTCATACCCCCCCTTGAAAATTGAATTTATTAGGTGTAACTTTGTTAGAATTTATTGTTTACGTCCATATTGATACATATTCTTAATAAACCTCTTCTGATCATTTTTGTCATTTTAAAATCTCGGGATACTTGTAATAAAAGAAATATACAGCTATTTATAAAATCTGCAATGTTCAAAAATAATCATACCTCCTTATTTTTTCAGTATTAATCGAGTTTCTGACTGTTTGTTTCCTGTTTGATTCTTATTTTGAATGCTTTTATACAACCTTTGATTAATTTCATTTCGTTTTTTTGCATTTTTCAGAAATTAAAATGATATCAACTGAAAACCAATAAAAGAATAAAAATTATTAGAATGGGGAAGAAAAAAGAGCTTAGTAATGATCTTAGGACTAAAATTGCGAATTCACATAAGGATGGTTTAGGTTAAAAGTCAATTTCCAAGAAATTTGAGGTCCCTACAGCAACAGTACAGAGCATCATCAAAAAATTCCAGAGCCACCACACAACAAACAACTTGATTGGTAGAGGAAGGAAAAGGAAACTGTCTGCTAGAGCCACCAGGAATATTGTAAGAAGTGTTAATGCAAATCCAACCACCACTACTAAGGACATTTTAGAAAATCTGGAGTCTTCTGGCATAAAAATATCAAGGCAAACATTGCAAAGGACTCTGCATGAAAATGGTCTGAAAGGAAGAAGACCAAGAAGGACTCCATTGCACACCGGAAAACACCTTGCAGCACGTCTAAAGTTTACTAGGAACCATGTGAATTCTCCAGAGTCCGTTTTCTCAAGTATTTTGTGGACTCACGAAACAAAAATTGAATTGTTTGGCCATATGGATGCTTCTTACGTTTGGAGGAAGAAAGGAGAAGCTTACAACCCAAAGAACACCATACCCACGGTGAAACATGGTGGTGGTAGCCTAATGTTTTGGGGCTCCTTTTCGGCTAGTGGTCCAGGTAGTTTGGTCAAGATAGATGGAACCATGAAGAAGGAGCAATATTTGGAGATACTCCAGAAAAACATTAGACAGGATGCGGAGAAGCTCCATTTAGGACCAAACTGGGTCCTTCAACAGGATAATGATCCAAAACATACTGCCAAAATAGTCAAGAAATGGTTTGAGGATAATCAAATTAATGTTTTGGAATGGCCTAGCCAGAGTCCCGACCTGAACCCTATCGAAAACCTCTGGCACATATTGAAAACTGAGGTTAAAAAGCGGAAACCTAGAAATTTGAGGGATTTGGAGAACTACTGCATTGAAGAATGGTCAAAAATCAGTGTTGATGCTTGTAAAAACCTTGTTGATAAATATCCAAAACGGTTACAGGCAGTTATTAAGAATAAAGGGCATTCTATTGACTATTAGTAAGAGAGGTATGAATAATTTTGAACTAGTGCCATTATTGTTTTTCTTTGTATAATGTTTCAAACTTGCATAATTTATTTATTTGTTGAGTTTAAATTAAATGCTTATGCTTGATTTATTGTTTGAAATCCCTTTAATATTGTCTACCTTCGGGTTTGAGCAATAATCTTATAGAAATCTCAAAGATCCGAGGGGTATGAATAATATCGGGCACAAGTGTATATATATATTTTTTTTTAATTTTAATTCTTTTTTTTTTCATAAGTTTTGATTTCGGTTTCAATTCAAGCTGATGCGCCGAAGTCATATGGGTATATATATATATATATATATATATATATATATATATATATATATATATCAAGGCCCGGAAGCCACTCAGGGATAAGGGTTATTGTAAGTAGTACGTTAGTGTGGAGATTTAATAAAGTGTCTACTTAAGGGGGCGGTTCATCAGGAATTTGTTAACGTTGGACATCCAAGTTGTAGTCAGGTGGGAAGCAGGCAGACGGAACAGAGTTCCACAGGCGTGCACTTCTAAGAAAGAAGCTTTGTTCATAGAATATACGTTTTGATTTAGGTATAGATAAAGAGTGGGGAAAGTTTTTGACAGTGGATTCAGCTAGACGGATGTTTTTCGTAAAAGATTGGCGAGGGGGGATGAGAGATTGGAGTTCAGACGAGCACCTGCCATGGAAATAACGATAAAACAAAGGCTTGCAAAGTCTCTTCTGTGGGAGAGAGGTTGCAGGGAAGAGAAAAGGGCACCCCCACTAAGCCACGAAGTTTATTTTGTACTCTGTCAAGGCAGGATAGGCTGTTTTTAGCAGCTCCTGTCCAGATATGGCAGCAGTATTCGATCCTTGGACGTATTTGGCTTTTATATAGATAGAGAATTGCATCAGTAGTGAGATATCTTCTGGAGCGGTAGAAGGATCCCACCATCTTTGGAAACAGACTTGATGTACGTGTTCCATTTCAGATCAGGAGTGAAGGTCAAGCCTAGAAGCTTGTCAAAACATGGGGCTTCTCCTAGACGAAAGCCACTCATTTCAATTGATGCCAGATGGGGATCAGAGCGTTGATGATGTAAAGATAGGAGTTTGGTTTTAGATGCATTAAAGGTAACCAGCCACGTCTTCCCCAACTGAACCACTCGCTCGAGATCAGAGGAGAGAGAATTAGAGAGAGCTTTGTCATTTACAGCCTTTGATGTGTTGCTATAGATGGTCATGTCATCAGCATAGATGTCAACGAATGATTTAAGTATGTGTTTAGGGAGATCATTGATGTAGATCAGGAAGAGAGTTGGGCCCAGGATTGACCCCTGAGGGACTCCAGCATTAATACTGCAGGCTTCTGATTTTTGTCCATCGACCACTACTCTTATGAGCCTATCGGAGAAAAATGATTTAATGATTGAGAAAACATTTCCAGTTATACCGTAGCTGGAAATCTTGTGAAGTAGACCCTTATGCCATACCTTGTCGAAGGCGTTTGATATGTCAAGAGCAATTGCCCTAGAAAGGAAGCCTTTGTCAAGAGATGCACTAATCCTATGAGATATAACCGTTAGCACATCTTCTGTAGATCTTGCAGAACGGAAACCATATTACGTGTCACTAAGTAGGTTATTTCTGCTGAGGTGGTTGACTATTTCTCTATTTAATATGGATTCCAGCAACTTACTCATAACACACAGGAGACTTATTGGTCTGTACTGAGAGGGAGATTACTTATCACCAGAGTTCTTAAATGCAGGGCATACTGATGAGGTTTTCCAGGGTGTTGGAAAGCACTTCTCCTTAAGGCAGCGCTTAAACAGTTTCGTAAGTACGGGAGCAAGTTCTAGTTGAAGCTTTTTTTAACACTATAATTGGGATGCCGTCAGGGCCAGTTACTTTACTGGAATCAAGATTCTCGATTAGCTTGGCGACCTCATGCACAGATATTTGTATGTTACCTAGCGTATTCTGTGTTATAGGAGGAAATATGGGGAGTTGATGGTCTTCGTCACATAGGGTAGTATTAGCTGCAAAAATCTTGGCAAATAGTTTGGCCTTGTCTGAAGCTGACGAGATGACCTCTGGTCCATTGATAATGGTTGGGATAGAACGCACACTTCTGTTCAGGATCCTATTTGTTATTTGCCAAAACTGGTGGGAACCAAACCGCTGATCAGCTACTTTGGATTTAACAGACTGAGCATATAGCTCACTTGCATATTTTATTACTCTTTTACAGTGGTTGCTGGCGTTCCTGAAAGTAGCTTTAGTCTCAGTGCATCTATTACGTTGGTAGCTATGGAAAAAGTGATTTCTGTGCGCGATGGCAGCAGCACATTCAGGGGAGAACCGTAGCTGGCTGGTAGGTTTTTCTTGGATTTTTTTAGATGGTATGAATCGGTCTATGCCTACAATTAACTATTCGGTCAGGTCTGATACTATAGAGGACACATCCTTTTTAAACATGGAATGCAGAGGTAGATCAGATATGAATGTACGGAAGCTATCTCAGTCAGCCACGAAGTATCGGTATACAGTACGGTGGAGGGGGTACATCTGGGGACTTATTACATTTCATTTTTATCTTAACTGATACGACAGAGTGGTCGGAGGATCATAGAGTAGAAAGAACGGAACATGAACATAGCTCAGGGGAAGTTGAGAGAAAAAGGTCTAGGAGGCTTACATATTGACCTGTAGTATCGACTGAGGTCATAAGCAATGGCAAAATCATGACAGAACCTCCCCTCATTGTCCGTCTTATTTGAGTGGGTCAGTCATTCCACGTTATGGACGTTGAAGTCACCACAGATGTGGATGTTAGCCGAGGGATGTCCAGACAGGATGTGGTCTATTTTCTCATATATGCTCTTAAAGATAGTAACTCCGCTGTTATGGGGCCGATAGAGGCCAAATATAAATGCAGTGGTGTAAGCAAGTGCAACCGGGAAGCACATATAAGGTAAATTAGGATCTTCTCTAGAGATATCCCTGCCACATGGGAAGCCATCTTTTATGTAGGCACATATTCCATGCCCATGGCGATTTTGGGGGTCAGATTTAGATGTTAAGTTAGAGTATCCGTTAATTATGAACTCTTCTAGGGAAGTGGTCGGCCCTATTCCAGTTTCGCTTAGAAAGAATATGTCCGGTGTCGTCTCCTGTAATTGGGTTTCAACCTCTGGAAGGTTGGAAAGTAGACCCCTGATGTTGGAGAAGGAGACATGGTAGTAGGGGTCTACGTTGAAAGATGGGGTTCTAGGTTTATTCGAGTTTTTTTTCTGGTGATATTTCATATTGAGGTTTTGGGATTTGTGGAACAGGTCGGCATACTTGGTTAGAGCAGCACAGAGATGGAAAGTAAGAGAGAAAAAGACCATTTTTTTTGATATATAAAAAGTGATAGAACATTAACTCCATAATGATATGTACGAAATCTGCAAGAATCAAAATATCATATTTAAGCGAACTTTACAGCCTGGCTATGCCGGGCGTCCATGCTAACTTATATAAATATTTTTTCAATTTTAACAAAAGAGCTACAATAATATCAGAGCGTCTCAATTACACTGAACATCTACAGAATGCCAACATCAATATATTACATATGAATGAGTCCCCTGTGGAATTTATAACTTAAAATATTGCAGCATTAAGAATTAAAAAAAATTAAATTCATAACATTATGTAATCAATTTTTAATGCTGCAATGTTTTAATGATGATTTTAATGATTCTATGAATTTATTATATTTTTTACTAGAATATATTGTCCTTTTCTTTTCCAGTTTTAACAACTATATATATATATATATATATATATATATATATATATATATATATATATATATATATATATATATATATATATATAGCAACTACGAATGGAAAAATAATGTTTGATTAAAAGATATGATAGAAAAAAGGGTCAGCTGATGATGAGCTAAATCGATGGATTTTATTCATAACTAGTTGCATCCGGCCACGCCTTGCTGTGGCTAAGTTTGTGTAAATGAAAAAAAAAATTAAAATAATTAGAAAATAAATAAAACAAAAAAAAAAAACACAAAAAATGTATGGTTTTATGAGAAAAGAATGTAAAAAAGTACACCCTCCACAATTTTCTTTAAAATAACGACTTCTATGTGCCGAATAAGAAAACCTCATTTAAATTTTGCAGAGACAAGTAGTTTTCGAGATATAAAATCCTGTATTATGCACTGTAATTCACTGGCCACCATGTTTGTATGCATGTGCGATAAATAAATCCACTTTTCTCCGACTGACATGGCCACCTAGCGTAAACAAGTCCAATTTTTTGCGACTGACACTGGCCCCCAATTTTTAAAAAATACTATTTGCTATTCGTATGCTGACAGCGAATATCACAGTTAAATTTGTGGGTTAATATTCCCCATCAAATTGGGTGTTTATTCCCAAAGCCGTTCTTAACATGGGGAGGTCGAGGTCGTCTATTCCGAAAGCCGTTCTCAACATGAGGATGTTGAGAGTGTCTGTTCTGAAAGCTGTTCTTAAGATGGGGAGGTGTGGTTGTTTATTCCGAAAGCCGTTCTTAACATATACTTCATCCAGGAAGTGTAAAAAGTCGTAATTGTTTTGTTTTACACGTATACACATTGCTAATTTCTCGGTTTGTAAAAAAAAGTGGATTTTTTTCCGCTAGGTAGCAGTGTTGGTCGCAGAGAAGTAGATTTGTTTATCCTGCGTGCATACAAACATGGCGGTCAGTGAATTACATTTCATAATACAGGTTTTTATATCTCGAAATCTACTTGTCTCTGCAAAATTTAAATGCAACTTTCTTATGCAGCATAGGCAAAAACCTAAGTCGTAATTTTAAAGGAAATTATTGAGGTGGCGCTAAATTATCCTTATTTTCGCTCGTATTTTTCGATAGAAAATATTGCATTCAAATATAATAAATGAGAATATTCGTTCCTCCTTGTTATTGTCACAAGCTTCAGAAACCGAACGAAAGGCATTTTTTTGTTTATAACTGAGACGCCTTTTAAACCGGACACACGGACATAAACATACGCAAGGGAATTACGCGAAGAGTTTGATAAACTTTATTTTCTTATGTATAAAAAGATCCGTATTCTCGCCCGTATTTGTTAGAGAAAATATTGCAATCAAATATAATTAATGAGAATGTTCGTAAACGTTTTAGTTCCTCTTTAACTCACGAAAAATGGTGAAGTTTAAGTTTAATAATAAAGAAAATAGTGTCGGAGAAAGTAGAAATGTAAGCCGAATTCCTGGTGTTTACGGTGCATGACACGTAACCCAAACAAGCATAGTCGCAAACATTAAAGAAGTAACTAAATGCGTAATGACAATTATGTAGGTAACATTTTAATAATTTTTTTAGGAAAGTATTTATCACCGGAAATAGTTATTTGTAAATATTTGAGAAGCATGTTTAAGCGAACACACGAACACAAACACATGCAGGGGAAATATAATGAAGCCATGTTTGAATGTTAGTAATCGTTCGTTTATAAATGGAATAATTGCATTTCGGAATGTGAGAATTTTCAGAGCCCAGCCAATCAGAGAGACTTCATTATTTATAAATCGGAAAGTTTATATTATTTCTATGTATCTAATAACCAGTTACGGTGGGTGTAATCACAATATCATAGGAAAATGTAGAATTGGTCCCGGCGAGAACTGGTAACGGTGTTAGGACTAAATATCTATAGAGAAAAATAGGAACTCCTTCCTCCATAGATGTTGCGATTTTGATGGTGTTGCTCGTCGGATGTGCCGTAGCATTTTATTATAACGACTGAATAAGTTTGAAATGGTGGTCGTAAGCTACATAAGATAGTGTCTTATAGCTAGATGTATTGAATTTGTATGTGGTATTTGTTGTTGCAAACCTACGATACTTCGGTCACATTCAATGCTGCCAAGACTGAACTTTTTTTCTTCAATAATTACAAAAAACCTTCTACATCACCGATAGCAATGGCCAAAGACTCGTTATCTGAAAGTACTTTTAAACTCCTCGGCCTAACGTTCACAGGAAACATGAGTTGGAACAATTACATTGAGAGCATTGCCAGGACCGCTGCGAAGAAGGTGGATTCTCTCTACCGTGTTAGAAAACTACTAACACCCGAAAGTATCCTGTACCGCTATAAGACCACTATTCGCCATCGTATGGAGTATTGTTGTCATATTTGGGTTGGTGCATCTGCCACTAGTCTCTCGCTCCTAGACAAGGTTCAAAAGAGAGTCGCCAACCTGATAGGTCCTGAACTGTCATCTAGGCTTCAGCCTCTGTCCCACTGAGGAAATGTTGCATCCCTCTGCCTGTACTACAATTATTTTAATCGTGAATGCCCCGACGAACTACAAGCACTTGTACACCGACGTAAATACCAACAACAAACCCAACAATCAGCAAAATCCCACCGTAGTAGCAGAGATCCCTAGGTGCAAGAAAGCCTTCTACTCCAATAGTTTATTCCCCAGAACTGCTAGACTTTGAAACTCCTTTCCGGGATTCTGCTTTCCCAACTGTACTGACATGCAGAAGTTCAAGTTTAATATGACATCTTGCTGCCCATCTCCCTACATAGTATCTCTTCAACTTATGTCCCCGATAGTAGCCCCCTACATCAAAGTGGCACTGTTCCTTGTTTGAGGTGAAAAAAATGCATACACACATATACATATTTCATCTCCCATTATATATATATATATATATATATATATATATATATATATATATATATATATATATATAATGCGTTTTTGTATATATTGCAAATTAGAATATATTATATATATGTACACTCAATTATGTAATTTCCTAATTTACATAAATGTAGATATGCTGCTTTCCCTTTATTATATATATTCCTAAAATAATTGACCCTCTCGTCATGGACCATTTTTAGCTGTTTTCACTCTTGAAAAAGCCCACGTAGGATAGGCGAAACGTCAAGCATTTGTGTTTTCTTTTCCATTTTCTAAAAGTACATCGTCGGATTATTATCCTTTTTACAAACAAGCAGCAATTGTCATTCGTATTTAATCTTACATGCAAAAACGAAAAATGCTGTACCCCCCCCCCCACACGCACACACGCGCACACACGCGCGTGCACACACACACACACACACACACACACATACACACACACACAGAGCATTTTTCTTTGATTCATGTTTGACTAAACAGAGTGACAATTATTTCCGTCTAGAAAAAAAAGATGATAGCTTTGCAAACGCAGCTACCACACGACTTCTGCTTTATAACATTCTGCTTTTTCCTTCCTTAGTTAGTCCCTACGTTACGCTTCAGATATAGCCAACTACAATTTTTGGAGGCCAAGCTGGTTAAAAAAATGGTCAACGTTGCGAAATTTGGCTTTAAAAACGCTAATCTGGCACCTATGGACAATAATATGGGAGTCACTTCCGTTTAATGTAGCCTTGTTTTCTAATATCATTATAATATATGACTATTTTTGTAATAGTGTGAGAAAGGAACTCGTAGTAATTTCGATGTGCAGCGGTTCTCCACCAAAGAAAGAAGTCAGCAAAACATTACGTAAAAAGAAACAGTGCAAAAAAGAACATTATTTGCCACGATGTATTAGACCGAAGAAGTAAATTAAAGATTGTCTCTTACAATGTGATTTTATTATTTGTATTGAACTATGTAGCACAATATTACTTTATTAGTATTTATCAGTATTTATTAGTATTTCTTAGTTCTTATTGATTTATCTAATTTGGGATCAGTTCATATATTTAAAATACAATCGACACTATTTTATAGAAATGTTAAAAAAACTTATATTTGCTGCGTGTTTTTTGTTTCTGTCCTAATAACCAACTGTTTGCACTATCCAGAAAAATATCAGTTTTATTAAAATTTGTTGATTAAATATATTTCTCATTCCATGGAATTTCCATAGTTCCTGATAATCTACATAATAATGCGCCAAGGCAATTTCATGCTTGTACATACGTTATTACTCTTCAACCATTACCCAGAAGTTAGACCATTGTAATGATGGCTTGTTTCCTGTTGGCTGAGGTATGTTTCTGATCCTGAGCAGTTCGAGGAGGTCCACCCTCCAAGGCTTTACCCCCTCCTTTTGAGAATAGGTTGGTTTATTGCTAATTGCCTGAGACGCCCCTACCTGAAAATGGTGTGTCACATGGGGAGGGAGATAAACAGCAGAGGAATCATTCAAGAAATAAAAGTACAGCGACACCGTGTTATTAAAAACGATCTGCGAAGCACGCAAAGTGTGCCACGAGACAAATACAAAAAAAAAAAGCTAAAAGCGAAAAACAGAAAAAAAAAAAAAATTAACCCGTTTCCTAACTACTATTTTCAGTTGATTATCATTCAAAATACCTTCCGCTTTTCAGACATTTTTTTTTTTTTGCAGAGTCGCAAACATCGTATGATAACGTGATGGGTGACGACTGTCAGGTGTCAACGTAACACTTCCGTTGGGTAAATCGTCTGTTTTAACTTAACGTTGGCCGTGACAGTTTGCAGCGTCACAAACAAACAGAAACGTGCTATCAAATGTCAGAACACCAAACTCCCATTCATAAATTTGGCAGGATAGGAAGATAGAAGCGCCACAGAGACGGGAAGAACAAAAAGAAAGAAACGTTAATCCTTTATTTCACGAATTGATGCTTTCTTTTGTAAACCATGAGACGACATCTTTTCTATTCAATCAAATCTTTATTTACAGGAGTAGAAAATAAACGTTTCTCTTATGTCTTTTTGGTCTTCCCATTCCATGAACGATGTTTCTGACAAAGGGGGAAGAATTGTTTGGGTTGGAACCTATCCATATAACACTTATCGTTGTACAATTTTTGCATTTGAAGTAGCTGTTTTTTTTTAATTCTTTACTTCAAGTGAAGCGATTTCCATTAAAAAATAAAAGTATTTACAAATTTATTTTTATTCATTTTATTTATTTATATTTCGTACAAATCTTCATCATTTTCAGTTTATCGCAAATAATTGTGTGTAGTTCCCACACTGACATCAAACTGTACACTTATTGTCTTTATAGACACACGGCGGTCCTTATCCATGAAATTCTTTATTTGGCCAATCAATTCTGGTGTGATGAATTCCCTACCCCTTCCACACCTCTCATCATTCCTCACAGACTCCCTGCCTTCCTTGAATCTCTTATGCCACTAAAAAACTTATGGTCAATTCATGCAAGATGATCCAAAAGCAATCTGAAGTATTCCATATGTTTCTGTGGCACTTTTTTCTCAAGTTTGAAAAATAATTTGATTGGATACCGTTTTTTAAAGTGTTCTCACGTCTAGATTACATTTTTAAAATTTCTCAGCTGTAACAATCGTTTTTTTTTAACCTGAAATCATAAAATTTGACCAGTCATCTCATAAGATGTATAGCAATAACATACTTTATTTTCAAGAGTTTACAACAATTTTAAATGGTCGTAGAAAAAAGTCTGGAAACTTATTTAAGACACCTCGTATGTTTGGCTGTTTCCGGTTAAACTAGCTTATGCACTTACGTGAGTATTCTAATGATAGTTTTTTGAGCTTTACTACTTCCGTGTTCGCACATGGCAAATTGGAAGTGTATTTTTGTTTTGTGAGACCATCATTAGAAGATTACCAACTAGAGCCAACGGGCTCTTTCTATCCGGTTTGATATTTCAACATCACTTCCCCCTTTTCCAAGATGTATTCACAACGGCTGAGAAACGCTGTGTTATGTTACTATGAGTTTAAGAGTTTCAGACAGGTACATACATCTACTGTTTTATTTATATATATTTGTGTTAACGATTTATCTGTGTACCGTATGTTACTATGTAAAAATATATTTATAAAAAATTCTATCTGTTTATGTCAAGACAAAAACGGAATAAAGAACAAATGTCTTGCTTGAATATATTTGAGATGATGCGTAATAATTATTTTTTTTGGATTGTTTGGACTATTTTTCTCATTTTAGTTGTTTTTCCACAACGTTTCTGTCGATGTAATCTCTGACCGTCTTATTTATTAAAAAAATAAAAATAAAATAAATTTTGCGCTATTTTTCACTATTCACCAATAACATCCAGTGTGAATGCATCTGAAGACGGTCGGAGGTTTCATCGGTCGGAGGTTTCATCGGTCGAAACGTTGTGGAAAAAACAATAGTTAAAACAATCACAATAATACAAAAATGTCTTGTTTAAAAACGTCTTCGAATTTAATTACGTTTAACTGACATCGATCAAGCCAGTCCAAACAACCCCAGAAAAATAACTACTGGTTTGGTCCTCAGAGCCGTTAAAATGAACAAGCCAAGTTTATTTTTTATGAAGTTTTCAACTGAAACCTCTAAATCGTAAAAAGAATATGCATTTCAAAATAACTTTATTTCCTTCTTTCCGTTTATCTGCCTTTATTTATTCTTTATGCTTGTTTACAAATTTTTGACTTCCTAAATTATTTTTTCAGTTAAACGTGTTGAAAATCTCCAGCTAGCAAACATTTTGAAGCTTTACTCCTATGCCCCCCCCCTTCACCAAAAGAAAGAAAAGATAATAAAATAAAAATTGCATAGACAAACATCATCATCTGGCCGCTCACACACCAATTCCATTCCACAGAATTCCCCTGACGAATTCTAGCCACTTCCTCTTAAATCATGCGTTTTAAGGAGGAGGACGAAGGGGAGATAATCATAGAATCCATTGTTTCGCTCTGTGATTGTCGCACCCGTAAAATAAATTATTTTCACTAAATCTCAAAAGAAATTTCATGAAAATACAATAAAATACAATAAAAAATTAATTTCAAAGCTTATGAAATTGAGCGGAAATTTCCGATTCCCTCCGTTTAGTCGCGAGCAAATAACTTTGTTTTCTATTTTAAATGATGTAGAATGAAATTAACCATTACGTGTGCGGATTTCGTTTTTTTTTTTGTCAGATTTTCACAGCTTTCTTGTTTGGTATGTCAAATCGTAAGATTTATAAGAGTGTACGCGAAACGATGAAAAAAGAAAAACAAAGGATTGAAAGATGGTCATAATGGATAAAAAAAAAACAACGTGCTCTTTACTGGAACTTCGTTATGTGGTATACGTTTCTCCAATAACAGCTTTTGCAATAACAATTTCCATCGCTCAATGATC
This sequence comes from Euprymna scolopes, assembly GCF_053919585.1. NCBI lineage: Eukaryota > Metazoa > Mollusca > Cephalopoda > Sepiida > Sepiolidae > Euprymna > Euprymna scolopes. Next base: position 125,701,317 of record NC_136496.1, on the reverse strand, counting down.
ATAGCCCTTTAGAGTGCTAAAACGCGACTGACAACTTCTATCATGCTCGTATTTATAGAAAGCAGAGCACGTTGATCATACGCGCATAAAAAACTCTCTTTCCGATGTGCACTTATTCTTTCTCACATGCCGGTTCTACGCGTCAAAGACAAGCTCGTTCATGGCGGCGATAAGGTAAGTCAAACCTATTTGCACCACTTTATTCAAATTCTAGTTAATCACGTTCGCCATAGTACGTCTTCTTCTCCTGCGTATGACATGCACAGTACTCTTTGCTAATGCCTCTTTTCACCCTCTTCCTTTCTAACTGTCTTTAATTCTTTCTCCTTCTCACCCCTTCTCTTTTCTCTTATACCAATTACCCTAGCTTTCAATTTGTTATGGCTTAAACCTCAGTCAAGACTGTAGGACCCCCGCTGAGGAATTATTGATCTTATATATACTAAAAGCACGTGAATTTAGAATGGAATGGGCGGGGATTCTTCACATGGCTTGGCACTCCGTACTCCAGTATAGAACTTGAATGCCTACGGAAATAACTTCAATGCCTACTAGACACTATACTTGACTTTCTAAGGTCGCTCTGTACAGGTGTTTGTCAGGACAACTTGGCATGAGAATTCTTTTCCCTACAAGTAAACTTTGACTAAATATTCAAAATCACATCGTATTTGTGGCGCAAATAAGATATCCTCAGTATGACTAGCTATCAGTGGCTTTTACGAGTAATTTTGCGTCTTCTTCAAGTGATGTTGCGTCAAGTAACAAAACGAAACTGGATACTCCACCAGAATAGATGAATTCTTGTCCTGGATTCCAGTAAGACCAAGAGACCACAAGAAAGGTATACTATAACATGCTTAAATGATCATTTGGAAAGAGGAAAATTATGTTCCAAACTTTTTTACTAACTCAGCGTTTAATGGGTAGAAGAGAACTTTACTAGAATATTCGAAAATCGTTGTGTCTCATATAACGATCAAGTGTTAGCAATGAAGAGAGGGTCTCTTTTATTTCTGAGAACTTCGACTGAAGTAAAGTGAAACCGAGAGAGAGAATCTAAATGTTATGTATCTTAGTTCTTTGATCTTTTGGCTAGGGGCAAAGTGTAGTATCTGTTTTGATATTACACTTCATTTTTTTTTCATTTCTTAGTGAGTAGAAATCCTTCCAGACTGAGACAATTACATTTTTGTCCCAATCCAGTGTTACCATTTTGGGAGCTGCATTTTCTAGTATATAATTCTTGCGATGATGTGAGATAGTAAATATGAAAATTTGTATATTGACTCTTCGGAGCCGTTGATCAACGTGATGATGGCTACGTGTACAGCCAACATCAAGAGGGCGGAACTCCACCAATCTCTTACGCTCTAGCTTCAAATCTATCTATTAGTGATGGGATGATTCCAATATTTTTCCCGATGCCGACACAATTACTGATTCTGTTCTAAATTTTCGATTCCGATACAATTACCGATTCCGATTCTATTTAAATTTCTAAATATAGAGTTGTTTTTATTGGATGATAAGGGCGAGGGACAGTCGGATTCTCGCAAAAACTTATGTAAAATGTGCGTATATTTTTTTTGCAAATTTAAAAGTGCATATATGGATGTGATTATAGAGTTAAGTTTTAATGAGTTCAAAATCAGAAAAATATTTGTTTCGATTTTTTCGATTCCCGATTCCGATTAATCGTCCCTACACTGCTATATGTCACATTGGCCAGGTGGTAAAATGCGGTTGTCATCTCTCGGGAAAGTTTTGCTATTATAAGACATCTTGCACGGAACATCTAATTATGGTCGCAATCGGCCCAAACCATACAATGACATCGCTTCGGTATGTCATCCTTTTACATGACAGCTGAATCATAAGAAACGTACGCAATAGGCTACGCTCACAAAAACCTGTCTCCAGTTCCTGAATTACGCTGTCAAAGTCTTGCTGCACGCATATCCCACAAAAGGGGAAAATGCGATTTACAGCAATTCATCAGTGTTAAAAAAAAATTGTAGGCACCAAGTTGAAGAATACATTCCCAATCTCAGCCAGTTTCCATCTGACCTTTATTTTCTCACAAAACAAAACCTTTTTAGTTACCGCATCAAGGCTAATAGCTATTCGAGGATAAGGGGTAATGGGACAGAATGATTGGCAGCTAAAATTGATCAAAGCCATGAACTATTTTTCATCGAATAGTTCATAAAAAGTACTTGTTGACATTGTTATAGAGACTGTTGCAAACTGCAGGAAAGCACTCCTGTGTTAAGGTGTTCCACAGCTAGAAACCCCTTGTCATCAAATTTCTGCTGATGCTAGGTATATGTAGGAAGAAAGGAACGTCTTTTTTAACAGTGGATTTGCCGTGAATGTCTTACAAGTAGGAATCTGAGATTGGAGCTCAGTCGAGTACCTTTCATGAAAATAACGATAAAGTAGAACAACTAGCAACATCTCACCTGCGAGAAAAGAAGCTGTAAGGGACAGAATAAATCACTTGCCCCCTCTTTACTAGGTCTCTGAACATTCAAGCAAATAGATGTCACGTCTATAAGTTGGCATCTGCTTTTGTTGTCGATATTCTTTGACAAAGTAGGTGACGCGGCATGTTGTGACTAGCGATCAGCTCATCCATGTGGACAACACCAGTCAATGGCTTAGGTCTGTTCTACTTTATCATTGTGTTGAACCATTTCTGCAGCATCATTGTCAATGTATTACCATAGACGTAACTCGCAACACGTCTATGGGCAGATTTTATTCTTTCATCCCATCCCATGGATGTACTCAGTTACCTCCTAATGAACATCCAGTTCTTTTTTTGATTAACGAGTCATCACTTATCAAAATTAACAGACTTTCTTTAAAGTCATTGTTTTCTAGAAAAGTGATGATTGATTACTGATTTGATGATTTTAGCAAAGAGCAGGAGGAAACGGATAAGAAAATAATTTTATTTAACAGTTCTTTCATCAAAATTCTTCAACACTGTTAACACAGAAGCAGTTTTCCAGTTATCAGAAAAGCACGATTCAGTAAATCATTTGTCATAAATTTTGGAACAATTGCTTATTACTATAGCAGGGATAAGATCAGGATTTAGAAGTGTCAACGTTTTCTTATCCATAACATGTGTTGCGTGTTGAAACTGTGCACACACACACACACACACACACACACACACACACACACACACACACACACACACACACACACACACACACGTGTGCGCAAGGTGGCCGGAAGGTTAAGCAACCAGTTGATGAATCCAAACTTGTCAAAATTGACGTCGCCGGAGGTCATCTGCCGGGGTTAAACACCTGCAAAAAAAACAGGTCGATATAAACAAGTAAGACGTAAGGTGAGCTGGTTAGAGTGCGAGGACAGTCACGAGCTCGTCTCTGCACTGTGTCGGTGAAATTCGCTCATCTCCTGCCCCCCCCTGCTGTCTACCAACTGAAACATGCAACACAAAGCGAGAAATAAAAGAGTATCTTTACATTTTTCTAACAAAGAATTTTGTTATGGCGAGTTCTTTTTTCTTAGCTGACAAGAAACTACTATTTGTGCAACCCGGCTACATCGCACATGTGAAGAGGTAATGTGATCGGATCATTAAGTGTGACTTCTGTCTGTACAGACAATTTAGGGAGGGAATAGTTTGTGTAATCTAAGGTGGAACCATTAAATAAGCAGTTCAGCCATATCCGGTTCTGTACAAGCGACATCATGGTTGTTGGATAGTAGGAGAATTATTGATTACTCATCAATTAAAACACTATTCTAGATTTTTCAGGAATTGCGAATTTCTAATTTCCGTGACTCAATGCGTTTCTTTTCTTTTTTACTCACGTTCACCCCTAACAAGGCACATCGTCACTTGGGCGTAAGAGGCTACTGTTTGGGAACATGCGTAGGAAAGATTCACAATATTTTGGTTTATGTCACATTTAAACTTCTGCATATCAGTAAAGTCAGGGAAGCAAGTAGAAGGAAGGGAATTCGAAAATCTAGCTGTTCGATGGAAGAAACTATTAGTAGAAAGCTTTCTGGCATTTAGGAACCTGAACAGTGAAGGGGTGTGATTTTTCGCTAAGCGGTTTTGTCGGGATATGTACATTGAGAGGGGACGTGCGACGAGCTCATGAAAGCACGTTCTATTAAAATACTTTTAAAGCAGCCACAGTGATGCAATAGTGCAGTGATGGGACAGGAGTTGGAGCTTAGCTGACAAAGTGGACCTATTAGATTGAAGACTCTTTTTTAGATCCTTTCAGAGAGAGAAAGAGAAAGAGAGAGAGTAAGAGAGAGAGAGAGAGAGAGAGAGAGACTAGTGGTAGATGCACCAACCCAGATGTGGCAACAATACTCCATGTATGGAAGAATGGTGGCTGTTTGGAGGTACTGGATACTTTTAGGTGTGAGTAGTCTTCAAACACGATAGAGGGCACCTATCTTCTTCGCAGCAGCCTTCGCAATGTTCTCAATGCATTTGTTCCAGTTCGGGCCGAGAATGTGGCGGATTGTTTCTTATTGAATTATTTATGGAGACAATTTATGATAAGTATTTTTCGACATTGAATACACTTGCTTTTGCTTATATATATATATATATATATATATATATATATATATATATATATATATATATATATATATATATATGGCGATTAAGCTACACTGAATATTCCGCATTTCAACCACTCTAGGACTCTTCAGGCTTATGCGCGAATTTTGTGGTTGTCTGTCGTTTTTATATACGCACCTTATGTTGAGATTTAAGTTAGCCAATCAGTTTTCTAGTATCCACCGCACCCTTTCTATCAGCCAATGAACATGCACTTACCGGACAAAGGCCTATTTGACCTCTGGTTGACCTGTTCCTTTGTGTGTGCTCTATTTAGCCTGAATATCTAGTTTCTTGACCTGTTTTAAATCTAGGTTACAGTTTTTTATGTTAGTGTATATATATATACATATATATATGTACAAACACACACACACACACGTATATATATATATATGTGTGTGTGTGTGTGTGTGCGTGTGTGTGATAGTTTATGTATATTCATGTTTATTTAATTTATTTATTTGTTTATTTTCTATTTTTTTTGTTAGTTTTAAAATTATTTTGTATCGCTATCCTAGAGTAAATTTTATCTTGTGAATACAGTTGTTCGCTATTTCTCTTCTACAGTTTAATAGATGTTGGGATTCTTTAAAGTACAGGATAGCAAATTTTTCATGAAGGCATAATCTACATGGGTCGTCTAGGTCTCTACATGTGGTAGCTTGTCTTATTATTTTCCATTCGACTATTAGCGGATGTCCGCTTTCCTTGAGTTCCCAGTATTTATTTGCTAGCGTTGTTTTCATACGGTGTTTTTTTTAAGTGTTTCAGTGTGAACAGGTATGGTATAATGAATTATGGGGGTTATCTCTTATATTTTTACTTTTATCATATTTTGTTTTGGTTTTGGTACCCCCAAATTCAACCCAAATTTACAACACTTCCTTTTCATAACCTATCATACTTTAATAAATCAGAGTCCATTTTCTGTAGGCTGTTTTTGAACCCAGTCAACGACGGGTACTTTTGCTAGTATATATATATATATATATATATATATATATATATATATATATATATATATATAATACGGCATAATCAGGTTGACGCCGATTCTCATTAGACCATCGAAGTTAAGCAAGAGTAAGTCTGGCCAGTACCTGATGCATGACCATTAGAAAATGCTTGGCACAGTATGTACTGCTTTGGCACGTAGAAATTTCTAGGTTTTTATTTGGGAGCGCGTAAAGCTACTGGGAGAGATGCATCCTTATATAAATAAATAAAAGGCATTTTCTGTGTGAGTTCGTTTTCTTATGGCCTCCTAAATGGTTAGGTCGATTTTTTCAAATTTCACATAAATGTACTTTACGTGTCTTGAAGTGTTCTTACATAAGTTTCGTATCCGAATGCATCCGATAAGTATCGAACATCAAGAAAGAATAGTTCGATTTTGACGAAAGTTAACACACTTCTAATTAATTTCACAAGTGCATTTGAGAAGTTTTATACCCGCACAAGCATAATTAAGAAAAGTTTTCACATCTTTAAGAAATTGAGCGTCCAACTTGAATGAATACGCATCATTCCCACTTCCGATTGTTGAATACTCTCATGACTGCTGATTGTAACAGCCCACCGACATGACTTCATAAGTATTTAATTTCCTTTCATTTATATGTTAATTGCTGATGGCCTGAAGAAAAGGTGCTAACCCACAAAGCCAATGTTATATTTGTTGAGTAGGTTCAAATCTCCCTACCAGCAGAAAATTACCATTTCTAAACTGATGATTGTATAAGCATAGAAACACTAATGATTGTATAAAACTTGTTAAAATAAATTTGAAAAATTTATATATTATTTCATGCATCCACATAAACGATGACGAGGGTAGGTTTTGTCATGATTTTGCCATTGCCTATGACCCCACAGATTGTTCACGAACCCACCCGTGTGCCCGATACACCCGGTCAATATGCAAGCCTTCTAGACCTTTTCCTCACAACTTCCCCTGAGCTGTGTTCATGTTCCGTTCTATCTCCTCTGGGATCCTCTGACCACTCTGTTGTAGCAGTTAAGATAAAAACGAAATGTAATAAGTCTTCAGACGTACCTCTCCACCGTACTGTATATCGATACTCTATGGCTGACTGGGATAGCTTCCGTACATTCATATCTGACCTACCTCTGCAGTTCATGTTTAAAACGGAAGTGTCCTCTGTAACATCAGACCTGACCGAATGGTTAATTATAGGCATAGACCGATTCATACCATCCAAAAAACTCCAACATTCAAACCTAATAACCAGCCATGGTTCTCTCCTGAATGTGCTGCTGCAATCGCGCACAGAAATCACTTTTTCCATAGCTACCAACGTAATAGATGTACTGAAACTAAAGCTGCTTTCAAGACTGCCAACAACCACTTGTAAAAGAGCAATAAAACAGGCAAGAGAGCTATATGCTCAGTCTGTTAAATCCAAAGTAGCTGAGCAGCGGCTTGGTTCCCACCAGTTCTGGCAAATAGCAAACAGGATCTTGAACAGAAGTGTGCGTTCTATCCCAACTATCATCAATGAACCTGAGGTCATCTCGTCAGCATCAGACAAGGCCAGACTATTTGCCAAGAACTTTGCTGCTAATTATACCCTATGCGACAAAGGCCATCAACTCCCTGTATTTCCTCCTATAACAGACAACACGCTATGCAACATACAAATATCTGTGCATGAGGTCGCCAAGCTAATCAAGAACCTTGATTCCAGTAAAGCAACTGACCCTGATGGCATTCCAGTTATAGTGCTGAAAAAGCTCCAACCAGAACTTGCTCCCATACTTACAAAACTGTTTAAGTGTTGCCTTAAGGAGAAGTGCTTTGCAACACCCTGGAAGACCTCATCTGTATGCCTTGTATTTAAGAATTCAGGTGAAAAGTCATCTCCCTCTCAGTAGATAACAATAAGTCTCCTGTGTGTCATGAGTAAGTTGTTGGAATCCATATTAAATAAAGAAGTAGTCAACCACCTCAACAGAAACAACCTTCTTAGTGACTTGCAATATGGTTCCCGCTCTGCAAGATCTACAGCAGATGTGGTAACGGTTATATCACAAAGGATTAGTGAATCTCTTGACAAAGGTTTCCTTTCCAGGGCAATTGCTCTTGACATATCGAAGGCCTTCGATAAGGTATGGCATAGGGCCTACTTCACAAGATTTCCAGCTACGGTATTACTGGAAATGTTTTCTCAATCATTAAATCATTTCTTTCCGATAGGCTCATAAGAGTAGTGGTTGATGGGCACACAAGATTAATGCTGGAGTCCCCCAGTTGAGGCCCATAGTATTAATGCTGGAGTCCCCCAGGGGTCCATCATGGGCCCAACTCTCTTCCTGATCTACATCAATGATCTCCCAAAACACATACTTAAATCATCTATGCTGATGACACGACCATCTATGGCAACACACCAAAGGCTGTAAATGACAAAGTTCTCTCTAATTCTCTCTCCTCTGATCTTGAGCACGTGGTACAATGGAGGAAGAGGTGGCTGGTCACTTTTAATGCATCCAAAACCAAACTTCTATCTTTACATCATCAACGCTCTGATCCTTATCTGGCATCAATTGAAATGGATGGCTCTCGTCTTGGAGAGGCTTCATGTTTTGACAAGCTTCTGGGTTTGTACTTTACTCCTGATCTGAAATGGAACACGTACATCAAATCTGTTGCCAGGGACGCTGGGAAAATGGTGGGATTCTTCTATCGCTCCAGAAGATATCTCACTACTGATGCAATTCTCTATCTGTATAAAAGCCAAGTACGTCCAAGGATGGAGTACTGCTGCCACATCTGGGCAGGAGCTGCTAAAAACAGCCTATCCTGCCTTGGCAGAGTACAAAATAGACTTCGTGGCTTAGTGGGGGATACCCTTTTCTCTTCCCTGCAACCTCTCTCCCACAGAAGAGACGTTGCGAGCCTGTCGTTTTTTTAATCTTTATTTCCATGGCAGGTGCTCGTCTGAGCTCCAATTCCTCGTCCCCTCCGCCAATCTTTCACGAGAAACACTCGTCTGGCTGAAACTACTGTCAATAATTTTCCCCACTCTTTATCTGTGCCTAAATCCAAACGTAGATTCCATGAGAAAAGCTTCTCTCTTAGAACTGCACGCCAGTGGAACTCTCTGCCTCTTGCCTGTTTCCCACCTGACTAAAACTTGGACGTCTTCAAGTCCAACATAAACAAACTCCTGACAAACCGACCCTTAAGTAAGACACTCTATCAAAACACCCAATACTAATGATTGCTCCAATACTATCCCATTGATTACTGTACACGCAACAACCCTTATCCCTGAGTGGCTTTCGGGCCTTGATAAGTGGTGACCCCCATGTAAAAAAACAAATCATAAACGATTATACGGAGATATATTTTGTGTAACGATTTTTAGTGTTTACTTCAACAGTGCTTAATACGTAAGCAGAGTTGGATAGTAAGTTATGAAAATATATGGCAATAAAGCTACACAGAATCTTCAGCTTTTCATTTTTGATAAGAATTCTCAAGCTGAAAACTTCGAAGATAAAACCGTTAATATATCACCATGATCTGATGCTTTTCTGGATTTTACCCTGGACATTTATATTTCTGTTTCCTTATAGATTACCAATGGATTTCAACGAACCCATTTCGGATTTTCCCTGTTCTAGATCTTACTGTCTTTCTCATTGGATTTTTATCATATCCTTTTTCTCCATTTTTCCAGTTCCCTACTTTCTTCTCGTTGAATTCCTATAAAATGTCTCTAACTGTTAAATGACTTTTTTGATGCAAATATGATAAAATTTATATTGTTCGTTCCCTTTAATGCATTAACTTGCAAAATTTATTGTATATTTTGCAAACTTCTTCCCTCTGATGAGAAGAATTGTATTCTTCGAAACTCTATGGAATAAGGGTTTTCTTGTTTATTTGTACTCCTTGTCGAATAGTTATAATTTTTATACCTTCCTTACAGGTTTATAGTGTTTTTTATTTGGGGAAAATTTGAATAAATTTTCATTAACAATATATATATATATATTAATATATATTAATTTATGTGAGTAAATGAAGTAGTTATATATATATATATATATATATAACTACTTCATTTACTCACATAAATTAATATACGAAAGTATAAATTTATGCGTAAACTTTAAGTATTTACTTAAAAGTGCTCAATACGTGGGTAGAGCTGGTTAGTAATTTATAAAATATATATGGCGATTAAGCTACACTGAATATTCCGCGTTTCATCCACTCCAGGATTTTAGGCGCATAAGCCTGAAGAATCATAGAACGGATGAAACGCGGAATATTCAGTGTAGTTTAATCGCCGTATATATATATATATATAAAATCATATATATATATATATATATATATATATATAATTTTGTCTGTTTATCTCCAGTTTTTACAAAATGCATCACCTCTGAGATACAAGGGCGCAGAGTGGCGCAAGAGGTTGCATTTTATGTGAACCGTTCTTTTATGGGTTTGTAGCCAGTAAAAATAGTTGCTAAGAGGAAAAATGAAAAGAAAAAAATGGAACTTTACAAGGGTAAGCCGACTTAAAGTGCTCATATACGCATGCGCAAATATGCATTTATACGTTTAAGTTAGTTCATATTTATCAATTCTTTATCCCTCTGACGATTGCTAAAACTGTAACTACTGAGGCTGGAGCACAAAATGTTTTGATTTCGATTCTAGCTTCATAGCACTCAAGTCATATATATATATATATATATATATATATATATATATATATATATATATTCTTTTTTTCATTTTTGAAATCGCTACTATGTATTGGGTACAATATAACAAAGAAAATCGAATTGGCTTTATAACAAGTACGAAATTTGCATAAATGAAAATATCATATTTAAGCGTATTTTACGACCGGGCAACGCTGGGCGCCCTGCTGTGTGTATGTGTGCGTTAGTTTGTGCGCATGCGTGTATTTGAGTGGGTATATGAGTATCTATGTAGCGTAAGTTATACGGGTATATTGCCTTCTCTTCAAAAGTTACCGTTTTACATGGTGTGTAGGAACTGTAAATTCTACGTGGAATCTGTTATGATAATAATGGCAAATAGAAGAACATAAATAAGAAATGGTGAGAAAGTCTTTGACACGCTTTGAAGTTTGATTAACCAAATAAAACCTAGAGCGCTTACACAATTACATCAATAGAAAGACAATACATTCGTAATCGTCGGGGTGAGGGGGTGGGAAGGCATGCGAAATAGAAAACAAAGTTTGTGACTTTCATCCCCGCTGTTGTTTGCTCGATGAAAAGAAGGCGGTTTTCAGTTACGGCATAGAAACGCCATTAATTGATGGAAGAGAAAATGTGAAAACAATACGACGAAAGAACAACGGAGGGGGGGGGGGAGGAAGGAAGGAAGGAAGGAAGAGGAGAAGAAGATGGACCCCAAAGAAGAAAAAGACAATAGCGCTCTTTAATGTTTTTCTTTCACAAGACGAAAGTGACAGAACATTAAGTTTAAAACGGGTGATGTATGTACATGCAGCAGCAGCAACAACAACAACAACAACAACAACAACAACAACAATAGGGCGATGACGGTGGCTAAGTGGTTGACAACGTGGATGTGCCAAGTTCGAATCCAGTTCGTTTTACAAAAAAAAAAAAAAAAAAAAATTCACGTAGAGATGTTGGCAACCTTCACGTGCCCCTCTCTCGTAAGAAAGACTTCTAACTGGAAATATATCGAGGAAACAAATGCCACCAATAACCATCCGATTCATATAAAATGAATGGACGATGCTGGTCATCGTCGATCTCTTCCTCGTGTAACAGAGCGCGTGGGAAAATATCAGCAGGAGCTGTAAGATAGCTGATTTGCCGAGAAAAAGCACATATGCAAATTAGGAAGAGGGCGAGAGCTGGTGGGACAAGCAAAAGAAAAAAAAAAATGATACCCGTTATCGAGAGAAGAAAATATGACGTTGAAAAAAAAATGGACGTGTAAAATCGAAGACGAGAAGTGACTGTCTACAGCCGACGCGTAGTTTTAATTTTTTTTTTTTTACATGGAGGTCAACACTTATCAAGGCCCGGAGACCACTCGGGGATAAGGGTTATTGCGTGTACAGTAATCAATGGGACAATATAGTAATCGTTAGTAATGGAGATCTGATAAAGTGTCTTACTTAAGGGGGCGGTTTATCAAGAACTTGTTTATGTTGAACTTGAAGACATCCAAGTTGTAGTCAGGTGGGAAACAGGCAAACGGAACAGAGTTCCACAGGCGTGCACTTCTAAGAAAGAAGCTTTGTTCATGGAATCTACGTTTTGATTTAGGCACAGATAAAGAGTGAGGAAAATTACTGACCGTGGTTTCAGCTAGACGGGTGTTTTTCGTGAAAGATTGGGAGGAGGGGGACCAGAGATTAAAGCTCAGACGAACAGAAAGAAAAAAAACGCGAGCCAGATGAGACAGACATGAAGCCCCGCAGAGAGAGACTTTTAAGCTGGCGTCGAGACGGGGAGAAAGAAAAAAAAAAACTGTAATAAACGACTTGTGTTTAAAAAGAAAGAAAAACCGAGTCGGATTTATTTATTTTATATTCATTTATTCTTGCGACGTTACATTTGTTCTCGTCCTTCTCTTCTTTTTCTTCCTCAACAACAACAACAAGGACAACAACAACAGCAACAACTTTCAGACATAATTGAATTCAGTTTCTTCGCATTTTTGTACTAGAATATAATAAACTTCTACAGGCGTTTAGAATGAATGCGAAATCAAATAAAAGAATAAAAACTACGGGGCAACGTCAGGTCAGGACAGCTAGTTATTAATAAATTTAAGTGTTACAAGTAGTATTTTCTTACGTAAGCGTTCGAATACTTTCGATAGAACATGTACAACCACATACAGCAACGATACCCTCGAAAGTTCAGAGCTCTGGTGAAAATCAAAGAGAAATCGACATAAGTATCCCTTATCTTCTGCTTGTCTCTGCTTGTAGATATGATAATCACAAACGTTTCAGGCGCAGAACCGGAAA
>NC_136496.1:125658648-125683648 GCF_053919585.1 Euprymna scolopes | reverse complement strand
TATAACTACAGAGCATATACAAATACACGAAAAAAAGTCTATATTCCAAAATGTTGAGCTTACTGTTTATTTCTTTCAGTATGTTAAAATGTCCAATTCTTGAGAGCACCTGTTTCGTAGCGCAGAAACAACCATATGATTTTATGTCAATTTGTGAATATTTTACGCCCTGACTCATTTTGAGCATGATTACATCCGAAGTATAGTTGCATTGTGTTTTATGATATTGACGACATCTTTGATGTTTAGACCTTTTTTGATTTCCGGTTTTACCAGACGAGACGATGGTAACATTCAAAATATGGACCCTTCTGATTAATGATTACCTTTTCTCCAAATAATGTGAAGTCCCTGATCCTCATGTTAATAAGGGCTTTCTTGTCTGCTGTACTATATCTAAATATCCAGCCAAATGTGTTGCAGAAAACGGAAGTAAAAAATAATTGACAATCTTGAATATAACGCAGTGTTGTTCATATTTACATAATCAATATGATGTTTTCTGTAGCGTATGTTAATTATTAGGTCAGAGTTTAAAAATTCAAGACTAATGGCATCCTCTCCACACAAAGCTCCGCCACACGATTGATAATAGAATTTGTTCCGTTGTGTTAACACGCGTGTGGATGAGCAGGTTATACTGAAGTACTTGCTAAAATCTTCTTTAAGTTGTATTTTCCCAATACATTTCAGCATCCTCTTATATATAGCGCTTTGTGTTCCCAAATGGTCACCCATCTTGTTCTGGCTATGCCCAATGTTGCTTAACTTTGATTATCTAAAAAAAAAATGGTGTAATTTTGTTCCTAGAGGCTGTATTAACGATCCTTTGAATCTTGTGTTTATATAATGGTGTTTAATAACAGGTATAGGCATATTTCTTTTACAATAGAGTCACACTTTTTTAAGGCTAGAAAGCTACTCGAGGATATAGGTTAATGAATGTAAGGTGGTGTAATAATGTAGTAATCGCTAATGGTGTAGATTATGTAGAATTTGAATTATTTAAGGAGACGGCACAACAATATCTTTTATACATTGGACTTGAAGGCTATCATAATGTAATCAGCCGGGAAGCAGGCCAATGAAATGGTGTTTGGCATGCAGGCAGTTGTACGAAAGAAACTTTGTTCATGGCATCTGCGTTTAGATTTAGGCACAGATAGAGAGTGGAGAAAATTGTTGATAGTGATTGTAGCTAGTCGAGTGTTTTGTGAAATTTTGGCAAGGGAGGGACCATAGATTGGAGATGAAAATAACAACAGAACAGAGACAGGCTACTAAAGTATCCTCTGTGGGAAAGAGGTTGTAAGGAAGAGAAAAAAGCGCCACCTATCAAGTTTCGAGGCCGGTTTTTAACGTATACTTATGTATATATTTAGAATGATTTTTTTATTTATACAATCATGTTTTGTTACACAAATGTGTAATGTTTTGGCTCTGGTCAAAACAGCTAAGTTTCATCAGGCAAAGAGTTAAAATAAATATGCTTACGGATTGAAGAAATGTTATAATCGAACGAGGGACATCAAATGAGAATAGTTTAGACGTGAGCGAGAACAGAGGCGTTTTTTTTAACATAGATTTTATGATGCTAAGTTTTTCTTTGCCAGGACGTTTCGCTGTCCGCTAACATAGATAGCTTAGTATTACCAAATCGACACCCATTTGATACTGAACAAATTCAATGTTGCTTAACTTTTGGATAAAACTGCGCGTTTGTGCACTCGTTTTGTACACGGATTCAAACCGTTACAATCTGGGGCAATCGTGTGAGGTTCCTAGTTTCGGAAAAGCCAAAAAATAATTATTACCATTTACGACTTTCATACAAAATTTGATGTCGTTTTAAAAAAAAGGCGAAAACCAACAATGTCTGATGAAAAGGGAAATACTAGAAATGAGTCGTAAAAACGAGTTTGCGTTGTAAAAATGAGTTCATATAACATTCGCGGGTGGGTTACGGGTATCTGGGTATGATATTTTTTGTCTTTTCTTCTTAATTTGATGGGCGAAGGCAATATATTCAGAGTTGCGTGGTCGTCGATCATCTGCAACTGACAGCTGACGAGCCCACCCGGGACGGATCTTAACATGTTTGGCTCATCTACGCAGGCAGCGACCACATAGTCTTTGTGACCTGCTTCGCTGCAGACGACAACCTAACCGAGGGAATAAAAATGAATGGTCTTCGGCAATAGCGGATGGGTATGCTACTTTGTTCTTTTGTGTAACCGAGATGATATCTATAACTACATCTTTAGTGTCCTGCCTCAGCGATCTCCAATTTGAAATTCATCAGCAAACGGTTTTGATTTTTTGTCCCTTATCTATTTCCTATTTTACTTCATTTAGATCTCAAATATCAACGAGTCCTTTTTTGGGGCTAACACATTATTTCTATATGAAATACATACATTTTCGAAACTTTCAAATATATGGCTACCATACTGTCGTCTTCAAGTTCAATGTAAACAAATTCTCGTTGGACTGTCTACGAAAATAATCAAATAACTAATTTCAGCCACTACCGATAACTACGCTGTTGTTTCGGTGATCACCGTACACTCATAAACCCCTATACTCGAGTGGCTTTCATATGTGGTGACTCTATTGTAAAACAAGTGAAGCATACATGGCCCCCCATGAGTGCACAGTGAATGAGGCCAAAAAAAAATGACTAAGTTCAGCATTTGCCCCCTCCCCATTTAGCCCCCAAAGTCCCCAGGAGACGTCAAATCCTAGTGAAAATAAAAACGGTTGAGTTTTAGGCCTTAACATATGTAAATTTGAGCTCTGCACCATGCAAAAAAGTCCATCATTTGTCCCCTCCCATTATTCCCCAAAGTTCCCAAGGCCTTAACATCTTTAAATTTGATTTCAACACCATGCAAAACTGCTAAATAGACATAAACAGAAAATTTTGGACAAAAATGGTAAAATAGTCCCAAAAAATGGAGTGTTTTTATTAGCCCTAAAAGAGCCTCTGGGGCACACCCAAGTGTTATCGCGAAGTATAGACAAACAAAATTATATAGAAATCAGTTAGTTACAACTTTTCAGAAAGTTATATCAAAATCCAAGGCAGCATTTTTTTTAATAAGCACAAAAGTGTCAATTTTAGCCATTTTAAACCAAACGGCACCCTTAGGTGGGCAACCGGAGTTTTCCCGGAAAATCCGTTCTGTTACTTTTTTATTTATATCATATTTAGTGTTTGTGCAAAATTCAAAAAATTCAGATGCATAGTTATTGAGAAAAGTGCGGACGGATGTACGGACGAACGGATAAGGGTGAATTTACAGGTCTACCCTTCTTTTGTCGGGGAACCAAAAATACGTTGAGTCAATAGAAATAAAGAAGTACTTTTTCTTTCCCTAACTAACTACTTTATTATGTTATAGTATAACTTTCTTGCCGTCATTTGATCTTGCCGAATTTCAGGTCAAAAAATGTGCTGATTCCAACCAAGCCTGCATGAAAGACGAGAATCTCTTATTCAAGATAGCGTAGCTTCGAGAAGGAATTTAGATTATAAATTTGACGTGGAGCGTGGAGAGGGACGTGTCTATTGACATCACTTAAACGAGTTCACGAGTACATATACTTAGTTCTTTCTTTGTGCACTTTCTTTGTGTATTTGTTCATGTTTTTATGTATGTGGGATAGTGCACTCTGCCTCACATGTAGATGAGAGGTGAACACTATTGCTGTAACAGAACCACAGGTAAAAACATTTTTGGATTGGTGTTGCCACAAACACCACACCATGCAAATATGTCCAAAACGAATACTCTAGAAGTGTAAGCCATGCTTAGTTTCAGAAACGTTTCAGATGGTTCGTTGTTCTAAACAAGTCTTGTGAGGTGACTGGTTTCAGTAGACAGAACAGTTTCCAATGGTTCGTTGTTACACACAAGTCCTGAGAGGTGACTTGTTTGCAGTAGACAGTTCCACAGAGCAAAATATTCTTACCGTGTCGAGACGGAAAAAGCACGCGAAATTGGTACAGAAAAGGTTTAATATTTATGGAGCAATTCTGGTTTCTGATTGGTTGGTAGCAGAAAGTGAATTAATTCGATTTGTCAGTTCCTAGCAGCATCGTTTATAAATAGAATCGTCCGACTGTGTGGGATCATACCACATTATACGTCCAGTATGATGGGATGTGTCTCCTAGCGGCTTCGACTGCATGGAGACAGGGTAGTACACGTAAAGGATTCGTCACTTGACACTCAGACCAACAGGTGAGGGGCCGCGAATCGGCCCAGCACCTGTTGGACTGAGGTACGCCGCCTGGGTAATACCTAGGAGGTCCACCCTCCCAGGCCTTGCCGCCGGGCTTTCCGGTGGGGCAAGTTTATTACTTGCTGCATGAGGCGCCCCGACCGGAGAATGCCGACGGAGTTACTCAGGCAATTTTTAAAATTGCAGGAGTGCCCTTTCTTTAGGGGAGCGTGCGGGGTTCCCACTTTCCGGCCTTGTGCCACATAATGCTGATGTGGGCAGCATTTAAATATATATCCCATTACAAGTTCAAAATATGTCCAAAACAAATACCAAAAAACCGTGGGACCTAGCAAAAAGATCTGTGTGTTATAATCGGCAGGTTTTCTCTCAGCGGTTAGCATGGGTGATCCAGTCGTCATCGTGTGAATGTTGGATTCTTTTCAAATTTCAGAAACAAGAATCTTACAGACACAGAACAGTATCACTACTAATTCTAGGTACCAAAATAATACAGATCAAATACAGGAGACAAAACGGAACTAACATAGACCAAAAACCTAGAGGAAGAAATGGACAATAAAAGAGAATAGATTGGTAATGGAATGCTATTACGAAAGTCAACCCAAAGAACGAGCATATCAGAAACGGATGAAAAAGTTGTGAGACATGTCCAGTAACTAGAATTACCTAACAGTGACCAACAGTAAGAATCGCGGAACCAATGAAACTTATTCTCGAGAGTGGTTGGCTTTCAAATCTAGAACTAATAGAAATACAACGAAAAATAAATGAACAAACAAGAAACACCCCTCACTGCATAGAAATTCCACATGTAGAATAGTTTCAAAAATCAAACACAGTAAACATGGAGACCGAGATCTATAAATCGAATCAATCGAGAAATAGTAAACATCATACAACTTATGAACGAAAAAAAAAACAAAAACAAAACAAAAAACTCCTATCCCTAAAAAATCAAGAGTGGAGCAAATTAAAAGCAGAAACAGAAGCGGTTAACAAGTTCCTCCCATACATCCCAACAGATATTACAGACTGAAAAAAATTAATTTACGCAGATACCAACTATGTAGAGGAAAAAAAGTCGGGGGAAAAAAAAAGAAATTAAGCCGATACAACCTGGATGGGATTCCAGACTGGAATTCCATATCAACAAACTTAAAAAAGTGCAACCGATAAACAAGATGAAAGCGAATAGAAGAGGATGGAAAAGTATAAATATAAACGTGTTAGTTGTATTGTCAGAAAAGTAAAAATGTGAATAGCAGAGTGGGACTAAACAAGAAACATGAAGAACTGAAGCAAAAAAAAAAGGCAGCAGTAAAAAGGGAAGATTAAGACGATACAGATATAAATCATGACGGTGCAAGCAAAAGAAAACCTTTGGAAACAATGAAAGTCAATTCTATCAAAGTGTAATCTTAGGAAAAACAAAAACAGAACAACCGGACCCGACAGAAACAAAACGCTACTAGCGACAAAATCAAAATAGAAACGGAGAATGGCGAAAATACATGAAATAAGTGCTACAGGAAATCGAAGAAGAGACAGAAAATGAAATCAGCAAGGAAACCATCAAGACAACCCTATGAAAACGGTAAACTACAGAGCAACATGACGGAATACACGTATATTGCTTCACAAATCTATAATGTGTAAATTTGTATGTTATTCCACGTATGCTTCTAGAGAAGCATGTTCAAGGTTGTAAGTGATGTAAGTAGAAGAAACGCGTTATTTGTTATATTTAATTTGATAATTCGAGCAGTCCTCAGCTGTTTATCACAAACTGTAGCGAAATAAATCAAAATTAAAATCGTGGAGAATTCTGGAAATATTTGGACAGCGTTCATTCCTTGCTATAATATTCATGATAGTTAACGCGAAATCTAGTAGTCGTTTGATAAAAAAAAAGTAGTTTTTTTCCATATATATGTTGTGTGTTTTTAGGAGCGTCGAGATTAAAATTAAAATAAATCAGAGAAAAATATTTTTATCATACAAATATGAGGTCTATTCCAAAGATTAGTTTTGGTATTTATAATTTAAATACAGTTTTTTCCGCCGTGGCTTACACTTATATGGCTTCATCTAGAGGCCCACTTTTCATAAACTCATGCATTAAATTGGGCAGTATTTCTGCAGTAACAAGTCGAATGTGGTCTTCCAAGTGGTCTATTATGTCTGGTTTATCAGCGTAGACATAGCACTTTCTTTACATACTCACAAAGAAAATTTAATGGGGTTAAATTGTACGAACGAGATTGCCAAATATATCTGTTATATATATAAATCCGTAATCCTGTCTGTTTGTTTGTTTGTTCACAATTTCATTAATATATACAAAACTTCATGCTGAAAACGGTTATCTATATAAATTTTATTTACTATAAGATTTTCTATATAAATAAATAGCATCACGATCAATATATATACACTATATTGAAGGCAATGTACATAATAGAACTAATCTAATCTGCATATTATATTAAAGAAAATCTTTTTAAATAATTCGCTCAATTAAAATTACTGATTATAGTAATGTAATTGATGTAATTGTTCTATTTAAGAGTATTATTTAAAGTTAATTTATTTAAATTATTTTAATTCAAGTTATTTTATACTATTTGCTAAACTGGCACATTTTAAGTAATTTTCACTGATATTTCGCTTCCGGTTATGAACGGATATAGTTTTTAACCAAATCGAGAGATATGGTGATAAAATGATTTGTTTTAATTATTTATTTTCTATAAATGTAAAAGTTACAAATATTGATAAAAAAATAAATAATTAGGCTAAGGATGATTTTATTTTTCGACGAAATATTTTAAATCGTTAGCCCTCTCTTAAAGTCTCGGCTATAAATGTCGATTAATTGTAAGGTGTGAACACGCTTACCAAAAGGTTCAAATTTATTTCCTACGGACGATTTTAAAATCATTTTTCAACTATTCACTTGACTGTCTGAATTTTATTATCGTTTCCATAATACTTTGAAAAAGAAACAAGGTAAAGTAATGCTTTTTATATCAGATATATTCCTACGCGTTTTTTCTTCCCACTTTTTTTCTTCGATTTTCTTTTGAGAAAGATCTTCTGTTTTCCTGTCTGGTTAATTGATTTAGTTGATAATATATATTTGTGTGGGGGAGTTTCGACGTAATTATGTTTTTTTTCGGGGGGAGGGGGTGTCGCTCTATGTCTCAGCGTCACTCAAAGAAAAATAATTGCAGAAGTACAAAAATGCGGGTGTTTTTATCTGTTTAGTACTTCTGCAGTA
The DNA here is from genome assembly GCF_053919585.1 of Euprymna scolopes. Classification (NCBI taxonomy): domain Eukaryota; kingdom Metazoa; phylum Mollusca; class Cephalopoda; order Sepiida; family Sepiolidae; genus Euprymna; species Euprymna scolopes. The sequence continues at coordinate 125,676,117 of NC_136496.1, read as the reverse complement.
TACGAACCGTGCTATTTCTTACATATGATTTACAAGTGTAATTCAATTTTTGCCGTATCTTTTGTTTATTAAATTTTTATGTGAAAGTCCCTTTATTAAAAATGGGGTACTTTTTATATACACAACCAAGCATACTTTATCCGCAAAAACCCTAATTTACATTTTTGGGAGCAACACAAACTGAAAACGGACCTGTACAGTTTTTTTTCCTACGTAATGTAGAACTTTCGTTTACATTTTTACCAGTGGTACAAGAAATGTCGTTTACCCAGAAGTTTTGGTTTCGAACCTGTAATTACATAAATATTAAAAGAATGCCAATTAGTATTGTGCAATACAAATATATCCGTAGCAAAGCTCGGGTAAATCGGCTAGTATATATATATATATATATATATATATATATATATATATATATATATATATTTTATTTAAAAAGAATTCATGCTACATATATCAGATATGTACTATGACTTCACTGATGTGTATTGGTCTACTTACCATTTAAAGGCCGTTAAAAATCAATTCAGATCATCATCGACTCACTAAATGAAAACAAATCGAAGAACCGTGAGGCGCTAATGAGTTGAATGAATTTTTAATGGCCATTTAAATTGTGAAAATTCATCCCACGTCAATGAAACCATGGTACTTCTTTGAAATATGTAAATATATGCTGTACTTCAGCTTTTACATTTGCGATCGAGCCTTGACGCTCCATTTATATATATATATATATATATATATATATATATATATATATATATATATATATATATATATATATAAGCGAGATAAGACACTAATAGAATTCAGATGAAAAATTCTGATAAATATTACTTAAAGTAATACTTTCAAGGAGATCCTAGCCAAAAAGGAAAAGCTCAATATTTAAGAATAGAGCAATATATAAGTTTCGTGTTTCAATTTTAAATTCTGAAAAAAAAATATAGAGACATATATTCGATTTAAGAACGTATTGTTTCACAAAGGAATATATAGAAGGGGTTATTTTAATTTCCTTAATCCATGGATTTTCAACAATGGCTAATATCATCAGAGGAAATGAAATGCAGTTAGCAAAATGTTCAGCTGCGAATGGACGCTATTTTGCTTTTCAGAACAATTATTGAAAATAGTTTTTTGAGTGGTTGTGGATAATTATATGGAGAAAATTATACGAAAAGAGAAGTTGATACAACCTGGGTAGTCCATTATCATATAATTATCCACAACCACTCAAAAATTTCAATAATTGTGCTGAAAAGCAAAATAGCGTCTATTCGCAGCTGAACATTTTGCTAACTGCATTTAATTTCCTCTGATGATATGAGCCATTGTTGAAAATCCATGGATTAAGGAAATTAAAATAACCCCTTCTATATATTCCTTTGTCAAACAATAAATTCTTAAATCGAATATATGTCTATATATGTTGTTTTTCAGAATTTAAAATTGAACCACGAAACACACACACACACACATATATATATATATATATATATATATATATATATATATATATATATACAGCTATCTCCCTTGCATTTTTAAAGTAATATCCAAATTAGCGTTCATGAATCAAACGTAACTTATTTTTAAATGCAACAAAACATTTTATTTATCCATAATTTTAAAAATAAACAGTAAATACTCAATCCAAACATTTCTGACCAGAAAACGAGAACAACAACATGTTTATATATATAGTGAAAAACTTAAAAACAATTATTGACAGCCCATTCATCATAAAGGTATTTAAAAATTATTTTCCTTAAAAATATCATTTTCTTTCTAGATATAACTCTCTTTTCTCAAAATCTAACGTTCAAATTTGTTTATATCACATAAAATTCATCCTATTTAAACTTTGTTTTCATTAGCAATACACAATTTACTTACTTTAATTATTTATGTTTCTATTTTCAGATTTATCCACCTTACTTATTACAAAAATGCTACTTTATTTAGGTGTCTTACCCTATCCCTATCCCATGTGTGCTGCCGAGGAGAAAATATTAAAAAAAACCCCATTCATTGTCAATTATTGTTAATTTTATTTGTCAATATTGATAAAATGAATATCGTTTCCAAAACGGCCGTACACTCAATTTGATTTTGTTTGTTTTCTCCTTTTGAAAATGATCTATAATTTACAATTTTTAATCTTTATTCTCAATATTAATATAGCTCTATGATAAATATACCTATTGAGCTTATTATATATCTACAGCACCATGAATAATGTTCCTTTAAAGTATTAATACATTCAATTAAACTTTGCTCTTTTAGACTTCCGGGGTCTAATACCCTATATATATATATATATATATATATATATATATATATATATATATATATATATATATATATATATATATATATATATATATATTTAAAGGGGGTTAGAACAGTAGTCTAAAGAGCAGAGTGTATTTTAATGCGATAGTAAAATCGTACATTTATAAGCTATAATAAACATCCAAATGAATGCTTTGACGATAATTACGGTTTTCAAAAGGCGAACAATTAAAAGATACATCTGCCTTACTTAAAAATTGCTAGTTTATTTATGGTGTCTTTTACATATAAATACGTTTGCTGATTAGGATACTTTGTTTAAAAAAACTATATGTCAAAATTAGTGTCCGTGGCTTAATGTCTATAGCAATAAAAACATCGTTTTCCGAAACGATCGTACAAATTATTGACTTTGTTGTTGTTCCTTCTTATGAAACAGATTTTTAATTTTTAATTCTAATGTAAATTTTAAATTATCAATCACATTACTATATATATATATATATATATATATATATATATATATATATATATATATATATATATATATAAATTCCACAGCCAAACAACGTCGCAGCCCACAACGTGTCATATATGCTAAAAAAATATTTTAAAGATTTCATGCAATGGAAAAAGAAATGAAAATGAAAAACGTAAATTAAAAATTAAATATTAAAAATCCATACGCAAGGACATGCAGTAGTAAAGTATTTCCAAAAGACGGAATGATCATAATAGTTTATGTTCTCATAACAAGTAATCCGATTTATAATATTGACAAATAGATTAAAATTAAAAAGCTGCAGAAAAATTCCGTTTGCAAGCGGCCAAAGAAGAAAGATTATTTCGAAGCGTTTAAGTTTTTTCGACTTGCGTAACGCTGCTTTCATCATTAGCTAAAGATTTGTAATGAAATCACGTTTGTTTATGACAAGACTCATTTCCTATTTTGGTTGTATTGAGCTTTTTTATTTGGTTGGAATTAATATATAAATATTAATATTTATATTCGCTTTAGGTTTACAGAATCTTTTGGCTTGTAGACTTAATTTTTACTTTTTTACTTATATATTTATTTATTTTTATATAAACGTTCAGGTATCGCTACACATTCATGAGTATGTTTCAGCCAAGTAGTTGCAACAAACTAGAGACATCATCATTACTTGTTGACTGAAACATACGCATAGATGTGTAGCGGTACCCAAATGCTGATGTAAAAATAAATAATAAGTATGTCTTGCTCTCTCTTGGTATTAAGCTCTCTTGTATAAACCTCGTAGATTTCATTCATTGTTTTACCTCTGAATTATATTAACCTGAATATATATATATATATATATATATATATAGTTTGAAATTGGTATATTTAGGCAGCATTTTTTCATTCAAGCAAATATTATTAAATACAACGGAGAACAATGTGAGAAAAGTCCTCGTTGACAACACAAAAATTATACAACGGGAAAATAATGTAAAAAAATTAAAGATTCTTGAAGCGTCGTACATTAGAACTCTTCAACCTAATATAAATGACATTGCATTTCAAAAAAGCAGTAACGTTCTAAAATGTCTTGCGTAGTTCGTGTTGGACGGACTTCGTACATGGTGTCTACGAACTTGCTGGTTTTAACACTCGAATTTTTAATCGACTTTTATTCTTAATCGACTTTTATTTTAACTCATCACTGCATATATATATTTTAGTTTTCATTTTTAATCCTCATTTTCGCAATCCTGTATTTTTAACACCTGATGATGATTCATGGACGAATCGAAAGCGCTCGTAACAGCAACATGTATGGATCCTTTATTAATATTTTTGATTTTGAAACAAAAAAGACAATACGAAAAATTGAAAAATTAAAAAAAAGAATTATAAGACAAAATGTCTCCGTTGTATTTAATAATATTTGCTTGAATATATATATATATATATATATATATATATATATATATATATATATATATATATATATATATATATTAAATTGTAATTCAATGAATTCAAAAAAACTCTCATTGAAATGAAATGAAGTGGTTGAGTTTCATATCAAAGAATTTTTATTATTCTAAGCATGACAAAGAATGTTTTAGAAAATTAATCTCCTTAACCTATAGGGTTTCGATGTCTACCATCTCATCAGAGGAGAGAAAATATTAGCAAATAGTTATAAAGGTATGCACCCTATTTGCTAAAGTCAGTGAGACATGGAAAGTCAAAGTGAAAATAATACATTTATCAGAAGTCCTGTAGCAGGAGGATTTGTAGAAAAAGGATATGAATGTTTTTGTTGATCCAACTTGCTTGGTAAAATCCATATTATACGTTCTTTACATCCGTTTGGTAATAATTTCCAAGCTATATACTGGGTAATCCTCATAGCTGTGTATATATCCGAATCGAGCAAGTGCTTGTTTAAATTTGTTTTGGGTCCAGCGATAATAAATTCAAAGTCTGGTGGAAACCTTTTCATTAGAGGTTTATATTATTTTTAGTGGGGCGAAGTGTTAGGGAAAGCAGGTAGTGGTAAGTGGTAGGAGGTGGGGTGAGACATGTGCATATTCGTCCTAATATACACATGAACACATATATACAAACACACACATACACACAATATATATATACATATACATACAAATACACATACACACCCATATATATATACATACACACACACACATATATATAAACATATATATATATACATATATATATATATATATATATATATATATATATATATATATATATATATATATATATATATATATATATACGTTTTATTTTTTATTACCGTATCTTTCTGTTAAGTTACATTATTGTTTCAGCTACTTGGCCGTTTTTTTTTGCCGTCTGTAGCTTCCTCAGACTTTTACAGAAATGTTCGCTTTTTTTGGACGAGAGAGTGAACTCTTTCACTCTCTAATCCCAAAATAGCGAACATTTCTGTAAAAGTCTGAGGATGCTACAAACGGCAAAAAAACAACAAAAAACGGCCAAGTAGCTGAAACAATAATGTAACTTAACAGAAAGATACGGTAATAAAAAATAAAACGAATATCTGCTCTACAACGGTATTGAGCATTTTCTTCAGTTTTTATTAATTACCATTTCCACTAAGTATATATATATATATATATATATATATATATATATATATAGAGAGAGAGAGAGAGAGAGAGAGAGGAGAAAGAGAGATCCAGTAAGTCTTGATAAATAATATTCTTCGAACATCCTCAGTTATTATTATTCCTTTTCGTTTGTCACACATCAGCATGTAATGTTCGTTCATTTTCAAAGTGTCTTAACTTATACAGTGATATGGTAAAGAGAAGGTTATACTTTTGCTAGTATATATATATATATATATATATATATATATATATATATATATATATATATATATATATATATATATATGCTGCTTATCGTCTCTACCCACCACAACAAGGAAGCGGGTAAACAAAAAATGCGATAAAACACATCCAGCCTATCTACCTAATACAAGGACATTCCTCCATGCCTTCCGTACGTGTCAGTTCGGACTTCTCTTTATGGTTGAACTTTCTGTGCACGTATATCTCGTTCTGCTCTTACATTTAATGGAATTGTCCAATCTCTTATGTGTTTTCAAGTATAACCTTCTCTTTACCATATCACTGTATAAGTTAAGACACTTTGAAAATGACCGAACATTACATGCTGATGAGTGACAAACGAAAAGGAATAATAATAACTGAGGATGTTCGAAGAATATTATTTATCAAGACTTACTGGATCTCTCTCTTCTGGCATGGGGCATGTAATACAATATCCTCCCTCTCTTTCTCCTCTCTCTCTCTCTCTCTCTCTCTCTCTCTCTCTATATATATATATATATATATATATATATATATATATATATATATATATATATATATACTTAGTGGAAATGGTAATTAATAAAAACTGAAGACAATGCTCAATACCGTTGTAGAGCAGATATTCGTTTTATTTTTTATTACCGTATCTTTCTGTTAAGTTACATTATTGTTTCAGCTACTTGGCCGTTTTTTTTTTGTGAGTTTTTCTTTTATGTGTGTGTGTATGTGTGTGTGTATGTGTGTGTGCGTGTGTGTGCGCACATATAATAACATATATATGTTGTAATTTTAATTTATAAATAAGAAAAAAAAACTGATAATTCCATCCCATTTTTGAAAATCACACTTTTAAGCCATTGCGCATTTATTTTAGCCACGTTCTTAAATATAATAGTATTCCGACGAAATAGAGAAATAAAAAGGAAATGAACCGAGTTATGTGTTCATCAGCGTTTCGTCTTTATTTCGAGACTTCCTCTTGATGAATGAACGTTCTTAATACGTTAAAAACGTAATTTTTGTTCACACGAGACTCTTCACTATTTTAAGTAATTAAAATGTAATTTGAACTGAAGTATATAAAAGAATACAGATTTTAGACAAAACTAATTTGCTTGAAAACGACTGAAGAAAATCAGTTGAAAATAATTGAGAAAAAAAGCAACTCAAGGATGAAAGTGACTACGGAACTTTCCCACACTAATTCGACCGAGACATAAGAACCACCAGTCAAAAAATTTATATATATATATATATATATATATATATATATATATATATATATATATATATATATGCAGGGTATTGTTAAAAACTTATCGCATTAAACAGAAAAGCACACGAGCCTTTGAGCGACACAATTCTTTGATTTTTTTTCTTTTATGTTGTATAAAATTTCAGCTACTTGATGAAAGAGAAAGATAAAAACTTCGACTTCCACGTCATTTTACCGCTTCAGAAAGTATCTCACCCCTGACGCAATCGTCTACCTGTATAAGAGATAAATATGTCCTTACATTAAGTGCTGTTGCCACATCTGGGGTGGAGCTGCTCTTTTATGCCTTGACAGGGTTCAAAGCTGGCTTTCCTCCATCCTTACAAACTCTTTCTCACAAAAGAGACGCTAAGAGTCTATTTCTTCCCTATCAGTATATTCATAGTAAATGATCGACTGAACTCCAATCAATGCAAACCACTTAAAACATTTACAACAAACGTTTATCTAGCGACAACAATTGTCAAAAATTTTTCCTACTCTTTGTCTGTGTCTTAAACTAAACGCTAATTCCATGAACAAAATTTATTTCCTAGAACTGCTCGTTCGTGGAACTGTATATCACCGAGTTGCATTCTTGCTGGTCATTTTAAAGTTCAATATACATAGGTTCTTGTTGAGTTTTTTTTTTTTAATAATCTAATTCTACCCAATTTTCACCACTCTCATCATTACTGTGTTGTATCAATGACCCCTTAAGACTCATGCACTCATATTGTCGAGTAGCTTAAGGGCCTTGATAAGCGGTAACTCTCCCGTAAAAAAAAAAAAATCAGCACTACGTCTAAAGAAATACAACTACCTATTTCTTGCGACGAAAAATACTCAATTATTAAGCACTATCAGTATTGTCTGTTAAATTGACCTTACGTTATTTATAGTTTAATCAGATTAAATATCTTTATGATTTAGATTACGAATGGATATCAGCCTACATGATATAAACACATCATGGATACAGTTGAAATAAAAATTAAAAAAATAATTCTCCGCCCAAGAGTTCCAACAAATGGCTAAAACAAATAAAAGAATTAATGGAAGACATAGTCTCAAAAAAAAAAAAAAAAAAAAAAAAAAAAAAAGTGGGGCTGATTAAAAAAAGTATACCTCTTTATGGGGCTAAAGTTATTTATCAACTCGACCTAAAATACAGCTGATAACATAAAAAAATAAAAAAAATAAAAAAATAAAAAATAAATAAAAGCCACCAAGCTATTTGACTCAATCTCCCTCTGTTATTGGCATTCATCCACCTTACCTTGGTAGACCGAACAACACAACTTCAGTCGACAAAACACGCTGTATATTGTATCTGTTTTAATACAGTGTAATTTTTCAAAAACCTAATCTTCACTAGTAACGTATTACTCTGATTCTTTGGTTTCTCGCAATCATGCGTGGTATATAACACCGTATGTTAATTCACTTAACCTGCCATAAGCATATAATACAATGCTCATTGTGTAAACAAATGGAGCTTAAGGCGTTTGGACAATGTTGATCATTGTAATTTCACCTACTTAGCAGCAACTAAAATAGCAAAACGATTAAAAGCACCGACTGTCGTCCAGGCGGTCGAGTTTCCTAGTTTGAGGCAGTTGCAAACCTCAGTGGAGATCTGTGATACAGCGAAACAGTCTCTTTGGATGACTATAAATGCTCTCTTTCTTGGGTCGAGCATATTGGTGAGTGAAAATAAGAAATGTTCACTTACCAGCAGCCAAAATAGATTTTCAATCCCAGCTTTATTCCTGATATTCATAAATGACCTCCCTGATAAAATTGTTTCGGAGATGGGTATATTTGCCGATGACACCACACTCTATAACAGATATGAGGGGAAAACAAATGAACACATATCCAAGGAAATGGCAGAGACACTAGAGGATGACCTCCAATCTGTAGTGGAATGGGGACAAAAATGGATGGTCACATTCAATGCTGCTAAGACTAAGATTGTTTCCTTCAATAACTACAAGAAACCTTCTCTACCACCAATAGCAATGGCCAAGAACACATTGCCTGAAAGTACTTCTTTTAAACTCCTCGGCCTAGCGTTTACAGGGAATATGAACTGGAATAGATACATTGAGAGTATTGCCAAGGCTGCTGCAAGGAAGGTTGGCTCCCTCTACCGTGCTAGAAAACTACTTACGCCTGACAGTATCCTGTACCTCTATAAGGCCACCATTCGCCCATGTATGGAGTACTGTTGTCACATCTGGGCTGGTGCATCTGCTGCTTGTCTCTCGCTCCTGGACAGGGTTCAAAAGAGAGTCGCAAACCTGATAGGTCCTGAACTGTCATCTAGGCTTCAGCTTCTGTCCAATCGACGAGATGTTGCATCCCTCTGCCTGTTCTACAAATACTTTAATGGCGAATGCTCTGACGAACTGCAAACACTTGTACCTCCCCGACGTAACTACCCCCGACAAACCCGACAAGCTACTAAGTATCATCCCTTTACAGTAGAGATCCCTAGGTGCAAGAAAGCCTTTTACTCCAATAATTTCTTCCTCAGAACTGCAGGTCTTTGGAACTTCCTTCCGGGATTCTGCTTTCCCAACTGTACTGATATGCAGAAGTTCAAATGTAACGTGAACAGACATCTTGCTGCTGAGAAGGTTTCTTGTGATTGTTGAAGGAAACCAGTTTAGTCTTGGCAGCATTGAACGAACATTTTTCTACTCATCTCCCTTCATAATGACCCTGCTAATTAAGGCCCTGATAGTTGCATCCTGCTTCAAAGTGGCACTGTGCCTTGTTTGGGGTGAAAATTGAATTAAAAAAAAAAAGCTTGAGGCTATTGCTTGTCTGAAGAGCTGCACTACCAGTTGATAGTCTGTCTTTCTGTAACGATTTATCTGTTTATCGCTCACATATATATAAGCATGTTTGTTGCACTTCTACAAAGATGCGTGTTGCTAAATAAATATATACACTCTAGCTTGTTTTCAGCCGCTTGACCATCAAACACAGAGACGGTTTCATAACAAAACTGTCTTTTATTTAATTACTAGCTAAAGTATCCAACGTTGCCAGGTTATACTTGATATATTTGAATATTCCGTCCGCATACATAATTTTCCTATTGATAAAACGAAACATTAATTCATAATGGCTTCTTTTTTCATATCCCCATGAGGTAGGAGGAGTAGGTGCATTTTATTTTATAGGGCTTTCGCCAGAAGCCCTAATCTTCTTTTCTAGTTTAATCTTTTTTATCTTTTAGTCTTTCTTCTTTCAAAATATGATGCAAGAATCTATATAATAATACGATAGCGTTTGTGTTATTTTCTGTGTTACGCTTACATCCGTGTCGTTTAATTATTATTTCTTGTGATAAATAATTTTACCAGGAATTTTTGATAAGTTTTGGTTTCGGTTTCGATTATAGCTGATGGCACTTAAATCATCTATTTTTTTTATAAAAAATTTATCAAGAATTCTTCATAAGTTTTGATTTCAGTTTCGATTATGGTTTAAGTTTCGATTATGGCTGAAGGAACTCAATTTATATATATATATATATATATATATATATATATATATATATATATATATATATATATATATATTGATAAGTTTTTATTTCGGTTTCGATTCAAGCTAATGGACCCAAGTCATATGGATATTTGTTTTTATTTTTCAAATCGCAACTTTATAATATATAAAAATCGAGAGAACATTAACTCTTTAATAATATATACGAAATCTGTAAGAATTAAAACATAATATTTAAGCGTATTTTACGACCGGGCTTTGACGGGCATTCGTGCTAGCTTAGATAAATATTTTTGCAGTTTTAACAAAAATGCTACAATATCAGAGCATCTCCATTTACACTGAACATCTACAGAATGCCAGCATCAATATATTAGATATTTTCACAGGTCCCGCTAGTCTATATATTAATACGATAGCGTGTGTGTTATTTTGTGTGTCACGCTTATATTTGTTTTCTTCCGAGTGACTGTCGTTTAATTGTTATGACCTTCAATTTCTTGTAATAAATAATTTTACCAAGAATTCTTACTGGGTTTTGATTTCGGTTTAGATTATAGCTGATAGCAATAAGATCATTTTTTTTTTTTTTTTTTTTTTTACAAAGGCATCACCACATTATCAAGGCCCAGAGGCCACTCAAGGATAAGGGTTAAAGAGTGTACAGTAGAAATTGGTCAATATAGTAATCATTAGTAATGAAAATTTGGTAAATTTAATAACTTATATGGAACGGCTCATCAAGAACTTATTTACTTTAGACTTGAAGACAACCATATTGTAGTCAGCCGGAAAGCAGGAAAACGGAAGACAATTCCACAGGCGTGCAGTTCTAAGAAAGAAGCTTTGTTCATGGAATCTACGTTTAGGTTTAGGCACAGATAAAGAGTGGGGGAAATTATTGATAGTGTTTACAGCTAGACGAGTGTTTCTTGTGAAAGTTTGGCGAGGGGGGACCATAGATTGAAGCTCAGTTGAACATTTTCCATGAAAATAACGATACATCAGAGACAAACTCGCAACATCTCTTCTGTGAGATAGAGGTTGCAAGGAGGAGAAAAGGACATCTCCTACGAGGCTACGAAGTCTATTTTGAACTCTATCAAGGCAGGACAAGTCCTTTCTAGCAGCTCCTGCCCAGATGTGGCAACAGTATTCCATCCTTGGACGTACCTGGCTCTTATATAGATAGAGAATAGCATCAGCAGTGAGATATCTACTGGATCGATAGAAAGATCCCACCATTTTTCCAGCGGCCTTGGCAACAGATTTGATATACATGTTCCATTTAAGATCAGGAGTAATGGTCAAGCCCAGAAGCTTGTCAAAACTTGAGGCCTCCTGAAGACGAGAGCCATTCATTTCAATTGATGACAGATGTGGATTAAAATGTTGATGATGTAAAGAGAGAAGCTTGGTTTTAGATGGATTAAAAGTAACCAGCCACTTCTTTCCCCATTGTACTACGTGCTCAAGATCAGAAGAGAGAGAATTGGAGAGAACTTGGTCGTTTACTGTCTTAGATGTGGTACCATAAATGGTAGTGTCGTCAGCATAAATGTCTACAAATGATGTAAGGATATGATTTGGAAGATCATTAATGTAGATCAGGAAAAGAGTTGGGCCCAGGATGGATCCCTGAGGGACACCGGCATTAATACTGTGAGCTTCTGATTTTTGCCCCTCAACTACTACTCTTATGAACCTATCAGAAAGAAATGATTTAATAATTGAGAAGACTTTTCCAGCTATACCATAGCTAGCGATCTTATGAAGTAAACCTTTATGCCATACCCTATCAAAGGCTTTAGATATGTCAAGAGCAATTGCCCTAGAAAGATTGCCACCGTCGAGAGATTTGCTAATCCTATGCGATATAACTGTAAGGACATCTGCTGTAGGACATGTGCTCTAGATATATCTAAGGCTTTTGACAGGGTATGGCATGAGGGTCTCCTCAGGAAGATTAGATCTTACGGTATCACTGGTAGAATACTTAACATAATTAAATCCTTCTTAGATAAGAGAAAAATCCAGGTAGTCCTCGACGGTCGCACATCTAAACAATATGATATAAATGCGGGAGTGCCCCAGGGTTCTATCCTTGGACCTCTATTGTTCCTGATATTCATAAATGACCTCCCCGACAACATTGCCTCTGAGATGGGTATATATGCTGATGACACTACACTCTATGGCAGACACGACAGGAAGACGAATGAACACATTTCTAAAGAAATGGCAGAAACACTAGAGGAAGACCTCCAATCTGTAGTGGAATGGGGACAAAAGTGGTTGGTCGCGTTCAATGCTGCCAAGACTAAACTAGTTTCATTCAATAATTACAAGAAACCCTCTCTACCACCAATAGCAATGGCCAACGACCCTTTATCTGAGAGTCCATCTTTCAAACTCCTTGGCCTAACGTTCACAGGAAACATGAGTTGGAACAATTACATTGAAGGCATTGCCAGGGCCGCTGCAAGAAAGGTAGGCTCTCTCTACCGTGCTAGAAAACTACTAACACCCGAAAGTATCCTGTACCTCTATAAGGCCACCATTCGCCCATGTATGGAGTATTGCTGCCACATCTGGGCTGGTGCATCTGCTACTAGTCTCTCGCTCCTTGACAAGGTTCAAAAGAGAGTCGCAAATCTGATAGGCCCTGAACTGGCATCTAAGCTTCAGCCTCTGTCCCATCGACGAAATGTTGCATCCCTCTGCCTGTTCTACAAGTATTTTAGTGGTGAATGCTCTGATGAACTGCAATCACTTGTGCCCCCACGACGCGAGCACCCTCGACAAACCCGACAGGCTACTAGATCCCACCCCCACACTGTAGAGGTCCCTAGATGTAAAAGATCTTTTTACTCCAATAGTTTCTTCCCCAGAACCGCAAGACTCTGGAATTCCATTCCAGGTCCCTGCTTCCCCAACAGTACTGACGTGCAGAAGTTCAAGTGTAACGTGAACCGACACCTTGCTGCCCAAATCCCTACATAGTACCCCAGTAGTTGTTGCCCCTGATAGTAGCCCCCTACACCAAAGTGGCAATTTGCCTTGTTTGGGGTGAAAATGTAATTAAAAAAAAAAAAAAATCTAGCAGAACGGAAACCATATTGAGTGTCACTAAGAAGGTTATTTTTGTTGAGATGTTTGATTACTTCTGTAATTAACACAGATTCTAGCAACTTACTCATGACGCACAGGAGACTTATTGGCCTGTACTGAGAGGGGGATGAGCGATCACCTGAATTCTTAAATACAGGGCATACTGATGAGATTTTCCAGGGAGATGGGAAACTATTCTCCTTAAGACAACGTTTAAACAGTTTTGTAAGTATGGGCGCTAGTTCAGGTTGAAGTTTTTTGAGTACTATAATTGGAATACCATCAGGGCCAGTTGCTTTACTCGAATCAAGGTTTTTGATTAGCTTGGCAACATCACGTACAGATATACGTATATCACATAGCGTGTTTTCTGATACAGGAGGAAATATTGGGGGTTGGCGGTCTTGGTCGCAAAGGGTAGAATTAGCTGCAAAGTTCTTGACAAAGAGTTTGGCTTTGTCTGATGCTGACGAGATTACCTCAGGTCCATTGATAATAGTTGATCATCTATTTTTTTATAAATAATTTTACTAAAAATTCTTCATAAGTTTTGGTTTTGGTTTCGATTATAGCTGAAGGAAGTCAATTTATATATCTAAATATATTTTTTTTCATAAGTTTTGGTTTCGATTTCGATTCAAGCTGATGCACACAAGTCATATGGATATATATTTTTATTTTTGTAATCTCGACTTTATAATATATAAGAATTGACTCTATAATATATACAAACATATTTAAGCGCATTTCACGACCGGGCTACGTTGGGCGTCCTTGCAAGCTTAGATAAATAGTTTTGCAATTTTAACAAAAGAGCTACAATAATATCAGGGCATCTCCATTTACACTGAACATCCACAGAATACCAACATCAATTATGAAAGAGTCCGCTGTGGAATTTCCACAGGTTCCGCTAGTTGCAATTATTATTTTATAATATAGTGCATATTTGAAAACTGTAAAATCTCTTTTTTTTAATTAGTTAATGAACAATATATATAACATGACATAAGTAATCTATTCTGCTAACAAAATAATTAAAATTCAGTTTCCAGCATTACATATCTAAACACTGGTAAATGTACCTTTAGCATTAATTTTGAAGAGCCTCTACATAAACAACATTTTGGGTTTGACTTCTAACAGGTGTATAAATGTAGAGTTTTTCAGGACTTTTGATGCGTGAGCAACCAACATACAACTGGTCATGAGAAAAGCAAGGTGGCTGAAGATTAAGTCGAACAATTTTCTTTGTCCTTGAGCTTTATTTTTATAGATATGGCAAAACTAATTTTATTAGGAATTGTAAACGCTTGAACTGAAATGGCATGTCAGAAGGAATAAGGGGAATCCGAGGAATTAACACAGTTTCACCTTTAAAATTTCCAGTTATTATAATGACTTTAAGAACATTAGTTTTCAAAGATTTTGTTGCTAACCGTGTGTCATTACACAGTTTAGGTGAATCAAAATTTATTAATAATAGAACTTCCTTCAATATCAGGTTATGATGTGGCATTCCAGGCGTTTGTAGTGAATTCTACAGGGAATTCTACTGCTTGATCTTCATTAATAACACCATCAATGGATTGATAACTCTTCCAAAAGATTATAATTGATCATATCAATAGCTTCATTTCAAGGATTCAAGATTGCTCTTTCACGGAACCATCCAATAATGCGGAAAGTTTTAGTAATATCGGGGAAAACCAATCGAATTTACCGTCTGGCCACATGGTAATTTGTGAAGTTAAATATATTGTTATTGAACCATTGCCAATGAAAATGGTTGTGATTCGAGAAAAGTGCTGCAGACTGATCCAATAAATGTCTCGTAATCAAACGTTCGGTTTTTGTTTGATAGATAAACCACTTATTGCAGATTATGACGTTCTGTTAGACTTATCTCTCTTTTTTACCATTCTAATGGTAACTTATAGTAATATCATAATTAAATATTAATAATGTAAAGTTCTGGTGTAAGATGATTTCGGAATACAATGTAAAAAGAATAGAATTATATTTACAATATTGTAATGACTTGACAATTACCGACGCGGGGTAAACAAACATAAACTTATAAAATTTATTGTTTTTGAGCAAATTCAAATTTCATTGAATTTCGTTTAAAAATAATGGGCAAGAAAACTTCTGTCTATTTTGTAATGATCGCTTTCGTATCAAGCTTTCATTGGTTGATTTCAGTATCATGGCGGTTTTTGGACTGTTAATGTCGACTTTTAAAGGTTTTCGGGTATGCTGACAACGAATTTCACAGTTAAATTGGTGGCTGATAAATCGTTTACTAGATATGGAAACAGATGATATCCAACGTAAAAACTAATGTAATCCCTGACAACCATTTTGTTTCAACAACTGAATAGTTAGTACTGCGCATGCGTGTAACTGAAACAGACGACAAAACAAATATTTTTTCACTCCCTACAATTGGAAAAAAATAAGGTGTTTATTTCGAATGCTAAACAAAGTAAGAATTCCAATCATACAAACCACATCACAAACTATAAGACAGCCATTAAAAACAAGGAAACATCTCCAAAACAAACCAGTTTCCAATGGAGGCATATACATTGTTCCTTGCCAAAATTGCCATCATAGATACGTTGGTGCAACCTAGCGTATATTAGAAAAAAGTCTCAATGAACATAAAAAAGATATTTTTTTTTTTTTTACACAGTGATCACCACTTACCAATGCCCGGAAGCCACTCAGGGATAAGGGTTATTGTAAGTACATCACGTTAGTGAGGAGATTTTATGAAGTGTTTAATTAGGGGGGCGGTTCATTAGGAATTTGTTAACATTAGACTTGAAGACATCCAAGTTGTAGTCCGGAGGGAAGAAGGCAGACGGAACATAGTTCCACAGGCGTGCAGTTCTAAGAAAGAAGCTTTGCTCATGAAATCCGCGTTTTGATTTAGGCACAGATATAGAGTGGGGGAAATTTTTCACAGTGGATTCAGTTAGACGGGTGTTTTTCGTGAAAGATTGGCGAGGGGGGACCAGGGATTGGAGTTCAGACGAGCACCTGCCATGAAAATAACGATAAAACAAGGATAGGCTCGCAACGTCTCTTCTGTGGGAGAGGGGTTGCAGGGTAGAGAAAAGGGCATTCCCCACTAAACCACGAAGTCTATTTTGTACTCTGTCAAGGCATGATAGGCTGTTTTTGGCAGCTCCTGCCCAGATATGGCAACAGTATTCCATCCTTGGCATATATGAGATATATCAATTCTCTAAGTGCATTATTCTCCCATTCATTGCAGCATAATAATGCCTTTGACTTTAAACAAGCAAAAATAGTTAAATTTATTTCAAACTAGCAGGGGGTACCCGGCGTAGCCCTGGTTTTTAGAGGCGTGTATGGAGGGTGTGTGTGGTAAAATGAAAACAAAGCGAAGTCATAATCCTGTTTAAATATTATAAAAACAAACAGCGTTAAAACTATTAAAAACAAATCGTGAAAAAGAAAACAATTAAGAAAATGAACGTGATGCAATCCTAACGGTCCGGCGGTATCGCTGTGTTTTAAAAATCCCTAAAAAGTTTGAAAGGAGGGGGCGCTCTGACTGGAATCATTGAGGAGAAAGCGCCTCCCCCCAAAAAAAGAAAATAAAGAAAAAAAAGAAAAAAAAGTGATGAATTAATTAAAAAGTGAATTAGGTCAAATATCAATTCCGCAGTGAATGTTGAGTTGAAAGTAGTAATAAATAAAGGTTATAGTTAGATTTCACGGTTAGAATCGTTCAAACCGGAAGTAAAATCCGGTTAATCTCGCAGATTGCGTCTTACACTAACGAAAAAAAAAAAAATGCAAAAGGAAAATGATAAAAGTAATCGCGCTTTCGCGGTTTTTTTTTTAATTTCTATTTTATTATGGAAAAAACAGAA
>NC_136496.1:125596148-125653648 GCF_053919585.1 Euprymna scolopes | reverse complement strand
CTATTGCTAGTCTAGTTGCACTGAAGATCGGTGATACAGTGGAACAGTCTGTCTGTGGGTGATATATATATATATATGTGTATGTATCTGATTATCCCTTAAAAATAAATTATTACTGGCACTATAGTGAATTCGAGAGAGCAAGTTTATGCAGTGATTTCAGGTGATTGAATGACTTACTGACTAAATAGTTTTCTAACGAATGATAAAAAATAATTTTTTTTGTATATTTTTAAAGGTTAAAAATTTCAAAGACTATATATATATATATATATATATATATATATATATATATATATATATTTAGGTTAATCATTTACTTGAAACGTATTCGGTTTGTTTATACCAATCGTAATGGATGAAAAAAATCTCACTAATAAAGTTTTTATCATGAAAAAAAATGTTTTTATAGCCTTCTTTAAGGTAAACGTCTGAAGAGTACGTGACTAAATATGTAGCAAAGACAAAATTTTGCAGACTTGTAAGTCGCAATACGAAACAATATTGCAATTGATACTCTTTGAAAAGTTATAAATGACCAACTGTATAAACTTTATATTAGGAACTTGACGTGGTTATATCCGTTCTTCTTCTGCTGTTATGCCCTGGCTGCTATGCACTCGTGTTTCTATCATTCACATTGAAGAAAACCGAAGAATCGGTCGAAAATTTTGTGCTTTTGAAAAAAAAATTTTTTCATTTGTTTCGAAAGATTTTTGAATACCTACAAATAGGAAATAAATACCGAAAAGATATAAACATTTATACATTTTTTGTATTGATTTTTATCCATATATATATATATATATATATATATATATATATATATATATATATATATATGTGTGTGTGTGTGTGTATGTATATGTATATATATGTATATATATATATATAACTATTTCATTTATTCACATAAATTTACTATACAAAAGTATAGATTTATGCGTAAACTTTAAGTATTTACTTCAAAAGTGCTCAATACGTAGGTAGAGCTAGTTAGTAATTTATAAAATATATATGGCGATTAAGCTACACTGAATATTCTGCGTTTCATCCAACTATAGGATTCGTCAGGCTTATGCGCGAATTCTGTCGTTGCTTCTTGTTTTTATACATGTTGAGGATTACTAGTTGGCCAATCAGCTTTCTAGTATCCACCGCGCCCCTTCCTACCAGCCAATGGGCATGCATTTTATCAAACAAAGGATCTGTTTTAGAGCTAGGTTAGTGGTTTTAGGTGGCCGTTCTGCTTTTTTTTATATATACATATAAATATACCTATGTGTACACAATAATGCACATATATATACATACATATATATATATATATATATATATATATATATATATATATATATATATATATATACACACACATATGCGTGTGATCGTTTATGTATATTCATGTTTATTTAATTAATTTATTTGTTTGTTTTCTATTGTTATTGTTAGTTTTAAAGCTATTTTGTATCGCTATCCTAGAGTAAGTTTTTTTTGTGAACACAGTTGTTTGCTATTTCCCGCCTACAGTTTAATAGATTTTGAGGTTCTTTAAAGTACAGGATAGAAAATTTTTCATGGAGGCATAATTTACATGGGTCGTCTAAATGTCTGCATGTGGTAGCTTGTCTTATTATTTTCCATTCGACTACCGGCGAATGTCCGCTTTCTTTGAGTTCCCAGTATTTATTCGCTAGTGTTGTTTTTATACGGTGTTTTTTATTTTTGAATGTGCTTTTGTGGTCATAGTATCGGGTTTTGAAATCTAAGGAAGTCATGCCTATGTAATATTTTTTGTTATTCGGGTTTTCTTTTGCAAATATTGTTGCTTGATAGACTACGTTTTTTATTAGACATTTGTTTTGGACTGGGCAAAGTGTGCCCAGTCCAAAACAGATGTATAACAAAAAGCGTAGTCTATCAAGCAACAATATTTGAAAAAGAAAACCCGAATAACAAAAAATATTACATAGACATGACTTCCTTAGATTTCAAAACCCGATACTATGACCACAAAAGCACATTCAAAAATAAAAAACACCGAATAAAAACAACACTAGCGAATAAATACTGGGAACTAAAAGAAAGCGGACATTCGCCGGTAGTTGAATGGAAAATAATAAGACAAACTACCACATGCAGACATTTAGACGACCCATGTAAATTATGCCTCCATGAAAAATTTTCTATCCTGTACTTTAAAGAACCTCAAAATCTATTAAACTGTAGGCGGGAAATAGCAAACAACTGTGTTCACAAAATAAAACTTACTCTAGGATAGCGATACAAAATAGCTTTAAAACTAACAATAACAATAGAAAACAAACAAATAAATAAATTAAATAAACATGAATATACATAAACGATCACACGCATATGTGTATATATATATATATATATATATATATATATATATATATGTGTGTGTATATATATGTGCATTATTGTGTACACATAGGTATATTTATATGTATAAAAAAAAAAGAAGCAGAACGGCCACCTAAAACCACTAACCTAGCTCTAAAACAGATCCTTTGTTTGATAAAATGCATGCCCATTGGCTGGTAGGAAGGGGCGCGGTGGATACTAGAAAGCTGATTGGCCAACTAGTAATCCTCAACATGTATAAAAACAAGAAGCAACGACAGAATTCGCGCATAAGCCTGACGAATCCTATAGTTGGATGAAACGCAGAATATTCAGTGTAGCTTAATCGCCATATATATTTTATAAATTACTATATATATATATATATATATATATATATATATATATATATATATATATATATATATATATAATATTTTTTAAAACCAACATTATATATATCAAATCCCGGTAATGTTCATATACCAATAAAATTAAAGACAAACTTAATTGACTCAATTAATTAAGCTTCATGTTTATCGATTTGCATAATCGAGCATCGATATGATATTTTTGCAAAATCAAGACAACAAATCATATTATGTATTGCCTTATGTGTTTCAATTGTTTCAGAACAATTTGGACAAATTTAAACATTATACCATTAAAATATATTCCAAATATCGCTACTCTTCAGACACTAAAATACATTTCTCATACACATTTCAATATATTCATAATACCTGTTATAATGAATACATCAATTGGATCTCTTTCTCATGATTTAAAAAAATGTTTTTGTCTATTTTTCGATTGCCTTCGAATTGAGTATGCCATTTTCGTATTTCTTCTTGTATTTCAACAATTTCCTATTTTTATATGCATTTAATCTTTTAATTTTCTTCTAATTATTTTTTCCTCTCAATTTATTGATTTTATTGATTTATTTCCCAAATCTTATTCTACACCTTCAAATCTTAGTCTCTATTTATATGTCCAACTATTCTTATCTCAATCTGACCTAGTTTCCTATAAATGTTTATTTACATATTACGATATATTTGTTGAATTAATCCTTCCCATGTTATTTCTTAAGAAAAATCGATAATTAAATGGTTTATTTAAATAATATTATCAAAATCTATCCTCATCCCATACTGGTTATGTAAATAATTAAAACTCGTCTCTACTCTTAGCTCTGTAGGTTCTTCACAAAGCCTTCGCCACTATAAACAAATCATTTATGTAGATTTTGGAGCAACTTAAGTTGTGACCGAGCTCATACGTCGAAATCGACGGGAGGATTCATCAAATTAATAAATGCTGTAATGGTGGGTAATATGTGGTATTTATTGACATATACAGAGAACAACTGCTTTTAAAATGGCGAATTGTGGAAGGCAGAAAGTTGAATGTTTGACAGATGAGCGAGAACGTTGGAGCTGATATTTGCCGATGTTGATAGCGGTGTTGTTAAAGAGAGGCTCCGTTGATTTCATTACGGGATTACACGTATTACTTTCATACATAGTATATAACACAATGTTCAAGTATATTTTCTACAGGGTAAGAAATTAGTACAAACCTGATTTTGTACAGGATGCAGTGTTCGCGTCATGCAAGACAAATAGAGAAAAAAATAAAGGCCGATGCGTTTACTTATAGGCTAGCGATCTCATGAGCTAACGCGACTCCAGGGCATCATCACGCATATGAAAGGCAGACGGTCTCAATAAAAAAGCATGTAGTTCAGAGAAGGGCATTATTTTTTTTGCAGAAGTGAGTTTTGTCAGATGTGTATAGAATTTTGAGACCGGGAATTGTGAGGGGAAAAATCAGGTGTGTATTGAATTTTGATATCGAGAATTGTGGAGAAGGGAAAGAATAATTAACAAATTATTGGGAGACTGCAGAATATTTTACAGCAGGTTAACTAGACGGAATGGGCATCGCACGAATGATGTGGAATACGATGATAGTGTGATTAAAAATTAGTACAAATCTCGTTTTGTCCAGCATGCAGTGTTCGAGTCAAGCAAGAAGAATAAATAAAAAAAATGGCCGCTGCATTTACTTATAGGCTATCGATCTCGTGAGGTAACGAGACTTCAGGGCATCTAATACGCATATGAAAGGCAGACAGTTTCAATAAAAAGCTGTTGATCAGAAAATGGCATTCAATGTCTGGTCTCAAAATTCAATACATATCTGACACAACTCACTTCTGCCAAAAGAAGTGAGTTGTGTCAGATATGTATTGAATTTTGAGACGAGAAATTGTGAGGAAAAGAATCAGGTATGTATTGTGATATTGCAGAATATTTTACAACAATATGTAAGACTTTTTTTTGTTAGAATAAAAACAGAGCAATAAATAACGAACA
The DNA here is from genome assembly GCF_053919585.1 of Euprymna scolopes. Lineage (NCBI taxonomy): Eukaryota > Metazoa > Mollusca > Cephalopoda > Sepiida > Sepiolidae > Euprymna > Euprymna scolopes. Next base: position 125,648,897 of record NC_136496.1, on the reverse strand, counting down.
AAAGTCCATGTGTCACAGAACAAGAAAACCAATTTTTTTTTCTGCTGCTACTGCAACTTCTTCTTCTTCTTCTTTTACTTCTTCTTCTTCTTCTTCTTCTTCTTCTTCTTCTTCTTCTTCTTCAATTCAAATCTATTCATACAGAAAGGCGTGTCTCCCTTCAAGATGTCCCATTAGCTTTGTTATTCATCCGCTCATTATTTGCCACGGGAGAGCATTTCCTATTGCATGGTGTTATGGCCTATTTTTTTTTGCTGTTGAAATCATAACAATTTTTTTGTTAAACGTTTCATTTTTTTTTCAGTCGTGCATCTTACTCCCCGGATCGCTGCTGTCTGCATGCGCTCTAAACCTTGTTTCAATTCGTTTATTTTCGACAATAGAAGTAAGTGACTTGCAACAGAAAACAAAACTAGACATACAACAAAATAAAAAAAAGAAACGCACACAAAACAACTAAAATGAGACGAGATTGAAAAAAAAAAAAATAAATAAAAATAAAAATAAAAAACAAAAAATAAAAACTCCCTGAAATTCACACGGAGTAAAAATAATGCGTAGAATTTGAATCTGACTAATAGTGAAAATTACAATTTCTAAAACTGTTTTCAACAACTATTTTAACTCTAACTCGAACCTTAATTAGATGAAATATGAAAAGAATGCAGGGGTAAGTGACAAAGTGGATGCAAAGACTTTACTTTACAAAAATGTATTTATGAACTAGCATGCGTTAACCGGCGTTTCCCGGTTGAAGTCTGCCCACCCCTCGCAAAAAAGTAAACTACGGTTGTTGTTGGTGGACACTGCCGTCCCTGAATGATTGCAGACATTGGCGGCCGTGGCTGATATGAAATAATCTGGTTTTCACTGGCGATTAGTGCTGGTTTGGAGCGATAACATGCAGGTACTTTTTGAATTAAAAAAAAGAAGCAATTACGAAAATGCGTAAATCAGTATGAATTAATAAAATTACGAAAAATGGTCCTTAGAATAATAATGGAAAGTAAATACAGAAGTTTTAAATTAAATTTTATGTCGTCCTTTTTAAACATGTAAAACAAAACAATTATGACTTTTTTCACTTCACTTCTTTGAGTATTGTCATGTTTGAAACGGCGTTTAGAATAGACATCCTAAACTCCCCATGTTAAGAACGACTTTGGAAATAGACACCACCAACCTCCCCATCTTAAGAACAGCATTCGGAATAGACATCCCCAACATCCTCAGGTAAAGAACGGCTTTCGGAGTAGACAACCCCCTTTTGGGCGGGGGTAATTCCTCCAAATTTAGCCGTGATAATTGTTGTCAGCATACCCACCCGCAAATGCTAAAACAAAATTGAGGATAGCAGTGTCTGTAGGATAGAAGTAGATTTGTTTATCGCGCTCGAGTACAAACCTGGCAGCCAGTGAATTACAGTGCATAATACAGATCTTTATATCTCTTTAAGTACTTGCCTCTGCAAAATTTGAATGAGATTTTCTTAATAAGCATAGTCGAAACCTATAAAACTCCTCATTCTAAAGAAAATTGTGGAGGTGAACCTAATGTACAAATCCCCCCCCACAAACGTGTGCACAATGTCGATAATCCAGCAGACGATATTGCCGAAAAATTTATTTTTTAATTCATCGATGATCGTAATATGATGAGCGCAGGTTTAAATAAAGTATATTTAAATAAGGTACAAAAAACGTAACCATGAAAAATATAATTAATTACTGGAACAAATATACAAAGCGAGCGAGCGAGACAGCGAGCGAGAGAGAGAGAGAGAGAGAGGGAGAGAGAGAGAGAAAGAGAGAGAGAGAGAGAGAGAGAGAGAGAGAGAGAGAGAGAGAGAGAGAGAAATAAAAATTTGTTATTTTTCTTCGGCATCACTGTGAAATATTTTTTTTCTTTTGTATAAAAAGAAATGTAAAAAAACGAGCGAGAGAGAGACAGAGAAAGTAAGGAGAGAGTTGGGAAGAATATATACAGAGAGAGAGATATGGAGGGAGAGTGAGAAAGAGAAAGAGAGAGAGAGAGAGAGAGAGAGAGAGAGAGGAAATGCAAACTTACGCCGTAAAATGCAAGAAAATGAATGTAGCAAGTTACCCAGAGGGCAAAAGTAGGTATCATTGCAACGTCAAATTTGAATGGTACAGAGAGAGAGAGAGAGAGAGAGAGAGAGAGAGAGAGAGAGAGAGAGAGAGAGAGAGAGAGATACCATACCCCCTCACGCCATTTCAGAAATGTCAAGAACACCAGTAATAATTTATAATCAAAAAGTGAAATAAAAGCAATATAATTCTTATAGATCAACTGTGTTGTGTTTTTTGCTACAGTTTTCTCTTAGCTAAGAGACAATTTGAAGTCCACACGTTTCCCAACAATATTAGCATGTCATCACAATGGAGCTGATAGAGTTTGAGCTCAGGATAGTTGGTTACATGATCCGCCACAGTGTCATGTAGACTAAAATTTTTTTAAGGTTGATCAACAGCAAACCAGCTCGCTTGACCCGTTAGTCTTGTGGTCTTCATGAATTCGCCGCTTTGATATTATTTGTTATTAGCTTCCTATTCCAGTAGTTTATTTTCTAAGAATCGCGGGCTTGTAGAACTATCTTCCTGTTGACTGTTTTCCTCCTACCTATAGTCTAGGTCTTTTCAAGTCTAAGGTCAATGGGAATCTCTTGTCTTTTCGATAATCATCTTTCGTTCTTGTTATCTCTTTACATCAAGTGGCTCCACACCTTGTCTGGAGCGATTTCCATAAAAAGTATACACCTTACTCAATTGTAACATTTAAAAAACTCATGTTTCATATACAAGCATTACACGAGCATGGAATTTCTTAGTCGTTTTAAAGTCCAATGGTAACAAATTCTTGTCGACTAGCTAATTATTATGTACATGAGTGGAGTGATAGACCATGTCATGCGGGACTTCGTCAACAACCTTAGTCTATTAATGATGCTCTACATCTAGTACTACTGTGAATTCACTTGACTTTATGAACGCCTTTATTCAAGAAAACGCCACGAACCTACTCTCGGTCTGCAAAAAACCAGCAAGACGTCCGATAAAATTTCTAAATTTGGCATTTTAAATGTTTCTATAAACTCATGCGATTTCTGTTTTTAATTTGGGACATCATCTAAAAACGTTAACGATGAATGTAAGTGATAGTGAAACATTGAAATCAACTTCGTGTTATTTCGATACTTCGTAACACTGTTTTCATCTTGAGTGCTGTTCGCACATGGTTTCGGCCTATGAAAGTTCCGAACTTCTTCAGGTGTATCTTGTCAAACATGGTAATAATTCTGCTGAACTCTGGAATCTCTTGCACCCACTGAGGACTGAACCTTAAATCCCTACAACTAAATTTTACACAGAAAGATTCCCAAATTCGACAAAATACACCCGAAGAAGGTCAGAAGCTACACAGGCTGACACGTTGTGCAAATAACACTCAAGATGAGAACAGTAGTCCGAAGAATCCAAATAATAGTAATAACCAATTCCTATCTAAAAAATTCAGAAATTAAATCAACAAAGTTTTAATTAACATTATGATAAAGACCTTTACGTATTCGTAATTAATACAGACCGTTTATAATGTAGATTGCGATGTCTGTTTTCCTAGTTACTATGCGGTTTATATAACAACTATTTTGTTCATGCGAAAATGACTGAAAAGAAACAAAAATATGTAAACAAGACAAGAGACACTGAATGTTAAGTTTTCATTATTTATTTTTAACTTATATTCTGTTAAAGGTTTTAATTATGTGGTGAAACCGATATTCGTGTCTCAACCCAAAGCTCCTGGACTGATATTCAAAATTTAGGGTTAGTGTTGTGGTTAATGAAGTGCAACTATTTGTCCTTTGTTGCATCATTTTTGTTTTTCATTTGTTTTCGGCTTATATATACATATATATATATATATATATATATATATATATATATATATATATATATATATATATATATATAAGGGAGTAGTCACCAACAATGTGCATTTTTTAACATTATTTTATTATTCCGTGTCTTGGTTTTTCATTGGGAATTATGTTTGGATCATTGTAATAATGTTTTTAAGTCATTGAAATCGTTTACGCGCGTTTCAGACGGTCTGTGATGCGTCCTCGTCAGAAATTATTTTCAAATGTGTAAAAATGGCGATTTTCGTAGTTAATTTGAAGTTTTTCCAAGGGGTGGAGGCTTGTAAGTGTTTATTATTCATTGGTATGCTGAATTTTTATTGCTTTTTTATTTGGCTTGTCCAGGGAGACGTTGACCTCGCTGTAGTCGCTATCTCTTTCTGCTAATGTTTTTTTCTTTTCCTTTAGGGTGGGGTACGGTGTGTGTGTGTGTGTGTGTGCGTGTGTGTTTATGTGTGTGTGCATGTGTGCGTGCATGTGTGTGTGCGTGTGTGTGTTTGCTTTTATTGGTTTGGGAATGTGTATCTTGTTTTATAGTATTTTGGGGTTATTTGCTTCCTTAGGACGGCGGCTGTGGTCCGAGGTCGTTACTAATGTGTATGTGTGGGGAGGGGGAACTGGCTCTTCTGAAATAAGGGTAGGGGTGCTTTCATTCTATTTTGATATCTATTTTTTGGATTCTTGGATTTTAGTATTGTGATTTTTCGTTTTAGTCTTATATTATGTTTGTTTAGAAAGAGGGGTGTATTTAAAATAGGGGATTTTTTAATGTTTCTATTTATTTGTCTCCCCATGTGGGTATGGCCAGACCCAGGATCGGTTCCTAGTGTGGGGAAGATTTTGTTCCCCAGAGGGGAGGCATTGGAGGGGGTATAGGTATGGGAGGGGGATGATAGAAGGGATGATAGTCGTTTCAGTCATGAGGGGGTTCTCCTCCATTGACTGAGGAGGGAGCGAGGTGTTGGAACAGATATATATATATATATATATATATATATATATATATATATATATATATATATATAAATTTTTTAGTAATCCACATCACAATATATTGTGATTTTGATTACTAAAAATACAGTTTAGATCATTTTACCACACTGCTATCAAAGACATTCACTTCATATTTTACCATGCAATTTGGATGTGAATTTTTAAATCCTTTTCATTAACATCCCTTACTCTATGATATTTAAATACTTAAACAACTTTTAATTGTGATTTTCCATGTCTCACTGACTTTAGCAAATAAGGTGTAAACCATTATAACTACTTGCTTATATTTTTCCTCTGAAGAGATGGTAGACATCGAAATCCTATAGGATAAGGATTTATAATATTTCAAATGTATTCTTTGTCTTACGTAGAATAATAAAAATCTTTTGGTTTGAAATTCAAACATTTCACGTCATAAATTTTTAAATTCATTGAATGACTAAAATGTGATTTTTTCTCTATCTTGTATATCGAGCAATTCTTATTTAGGTGGGATAGTACTTATAGAATATTACTGTCAGTAATATCTTGTAAAACTTATAATCACAGGTTTCCATACCAGTTGATTGTTAGATAATTTTAATCTGATATATATATATATATATATATATATATATATATATATATATATATATATATATATATATATATATATATATACGCACATTATGGACACAGGCAGCAGTGATTATTATTTTTCAACTATGAAAACCTCACTTGAAGACCGACAAAATGACTACCTGTGTTTCTGATTTTTTTTTCAATGATTACAATCCATCAGTTTGATTACGTTGTTGAAACTGAAGTAGTTGATATTCGCCAAAAGGGAACGGATTTAAAACACTTTTTTGTAAAAGTGAATTACCGTTTGACAATTTTCTCGTTTTTCTAGCAACCACTATGTAAAAAGATAGTGAAACACTGAAGCTGAGTTTTTGCAGATTTTTATCCTAATCCTCATAGTTGTTTTTGTTTCTGACCTTCTTCAGGTAATTGTTAACCACAACGGGATTTGATTGCTCGGTCTCTTAACTGTATCCACAGTAATAACTGTATTCCATAGCTATTGTTGTCTCACCACAACCACCTGAAGAAGGCCAGAGGAATAGTTGGCCGAAACAAGAACAACAATAAAGATGAGGATAACAGTCCACAAATAGATAAATAAATAAATTACTCATCTGAAAAGGTTCCAATAAAAAATAGTATATAATGACTATGGCCATGAGAAGAGAATGTTGTTTTCATTAGTTTGACTCTCGAGTATATATGAATTAATATCTTATATGTTTTTAGGTAGAGTGATGTGGTTCTTGATTGATTAACTGTGTCTAAGTGTGTCGGATATATACTCGAAAGTTAAAACAATGATAACAATATTCTCCTGTCATAGCCCTAATAATAACTTTTCACAGTTTAACATAATATTGCAACCAAGACGTACATTGTATCTATTCGTAATTACTACACATTGTTTAAATATAAATTCCTATCTATTCGTAATTACTACACATTGTTTAAATATTAATTCCTATCTATTCGTAATTACTACACATTGTTTAAATATTAATTCCTATCTATTCGTAATTACTACACATTGTTTAAATATTAATTCCTATCTATTCGTATTACTACAGATTTTTTAAATATAAATTCCTATCTATTCGTAATTACTACACATTGTTTAAATATTAATTCCTACCTATTCGTAATTACTACACATTGTTTAAATATTAATTCCTATCTATTCGTAATTACTACACATTGTTTAAATATTAATTCCTATCTATTCGTAATTACTACACATTGTTTAAATATTAATTCCTATCTATTCGTAATTACTACACATTGTTTAAATATAAATTCCTATCTATTCGTAATTACTACACATTGTTTAAATATTAATTCCTACCTATTCGTAATTACTACACATTGTTTAAATATTAATTCCTATCTATTCGTAATTACTACACATTGTTTAAATATTAATTCCTATCTATTCGTAATTACTACACATTGTTTAAATATTAATTCCTATCTATTCGTAATTACTACACATTGTTTAAATATAAATTCCTATCTATTCGTAATTACTACACATTGTTTAAATATTAATTCCTATCTATTCGTATTACTACACATTGTTTAAATATAAATTCCTATCTATTCGTAATTACTACACATTGTTTAAATATAAATTCCTATCTATTCGTAATTACTACACATTGTTTAAATATTAATTCCTATCTATTCGTAATTACTACACATTGTTTAAATATTAATGCCTATCTATTCGTAATTACTACACATTGTTTAAATATAAATTCCTATCTATTCGTAATTACTACACATTGTTTAAATATTAATGCCTATCTATTCGTAATTACTACACATTGTTTAAATATTAATGCCTATCTATTCGTAATTACTACACATTGTTTAAATATTAATGCCTATCTATTCGTATTACTACACATTGTTTAAATATTAATGCCTATCTATTCGTAATTACTACACATTGTTTAAATATAAATTCCTATCTATTCGTAATTACTACACATTGTTTAAATATTAATTCCTATCTATTCGTATTACTACACATTGTTTAAATATAAATTCCTATCTATTCGTAATTACTACACATTGTTTAAATATAAATTCCTATCTATTCGTAATTACTACACATTGTTTAAATATTAATTCCTATCTATTCGTAATTACTACACATTGTTTAAATATAAATTCCTATCTATTCGTAATTACTACACATTGTTTAAATATTAATTCCTATCTATTCGTAATTACTACACATTGTTTAAATATAAATTCCTATCTATTCGTAATTATTACACATTGTTTAAATATAAATTCCTATCTATTCGTAATTACTACAAATTGTTTAAATATAAATTCCTATCTATTCGTAATTACTACACATTGTTTAAATATTAATTCCTATCTATTCGTATTACTACATATTGTTTAAATATAAATTCCTATCTATTCGTAATTACTACACATTGTTTGAATATAAATTCCTATCTATTCGTAATTACTACAAATTGTTTAAATATAAAATCCTATCTATTCGTAATTACTGCACATTGTTTAAATATAAATTCCTATCTATTCGTATTACTACATATTGTTTAAATATAAATTCCTATATATTCGTAATTACTACACATTGTTTAAATATAAATTCCTATCTATTCGTAATTACTCCACATTGTTTAAATATAAATTCTTATCTATTCGTAATTACTACACATTGTTTAAATATTAATTCCTGTGTTTTGTTTGCGACCATAAGTTTTATAATAATACTCGGTGGTCGGTAGAAAAACGAGAAATCTGACTCTGAATTTTATTGTTTAAATTTTATTGCGTCTGGTTTATTCAGTTTAAAAATTAATATTACGTGACATATGGAATTCGTGGCGACAAAAAAGAGAAACTCCATAAAACAGAAGGAATTTCACATTGTAAACTAAATTTTACTGCAATCTTTATAAAATAATGCAAACAAAATCCGGATATTATGTAATATTCTAAACTTGGTTAGGGTTTTGCTAAGATATTTTTTACAGTCTACATATGGAATGGAATCCACGTTTTACTGTTATCAAGAAAACGAAATGACGCATGACGTTTTGTAGCCATAAAAAATGTTTAGTGATTTCAATATGTCAGACCAGATTTTTTTATGGTTGGAGTGCAAACTTTCACTAAAAATGTACGTATTTGGAAAAAGAAAAGAAAGTGTGATAGCTATCAGCAGCATGCGTTATATTTCGCAGGATATAAACATTCGAGTTGACTTTAAACGTGTAACGTTGTCCGCGGAACAAAACACGTTGTGTGCAGTTTCAGTCGCAAAGGAAACCAAGACAAAGAATAAGAAAAAGAAAAGAAAACTTTAACTCGCTTTTTGGTTCTGTACAACATTTATTTCCTCGTTGTTACGACTGTGACGTCATCCACGTGATCTCAAACGTTATCTCGTCTCTCACAAGATCGTTGTCGTTTTTATAGTCTTTTCCCCTACCTGTGACGTCATTTCTCATGCATTTACGTCCGTGCTACGTTGCAAACGTAACATCTTTCCTTTTTTTTACTTTGAGGCCGAATAGACTTTCACCCTAAGCGGATTGAACCGACTTCCTCTGAAGAATGAAGTTTCATGTAAATATAAAATTCACAAGCACTCCCCAGTTGCTTGCACATCCCCGTTAGGGAATATGAAGAATTTAGTAGTTTTTCAATTCTTTCAGAGAGATTTTCACATCCTCCAACATACAGCGCCTAGTAATATAAAATGATCACCTATGTTATATTGACAATGCTCGATATGACTTAACTTCGATATCTAACGAGAAAAGGTTTATCAACGTGATTATGTCGCATATTATTTTGAAATGCCAACCAAAAAGATAGTAATGTACAACGAACCATTAAAAGAAACATTTGAATTAATAACCACAGAAGATCAAAGGTCGATGAATTCCATTAAGGATTAAAAAATAGGAATAAAGTAAAGTTTTCCGAAATTATTTCCATTTATGTTTCTTTTCTTAGCCACAACTGAACGAATTTCTGGCTCTACAACCCCCCCTCCCAAAAAAACAGGACTCCCTATTCGTTATTCGTTTGGCCATCTTAAAAGTTGTTTTACAATTTAACTTCTTATCAAACATAATCACACCAAAAGGAAAATTAGGCTTCATTCAGAAAACAAACTCTTAGCGTTGTGTAGGATTAATTAAATTCACTACTAATCACAAAAGAGTCACGTCTTTCGATTAAATTAGATGCTAGACATTATTGTTAGATAGAACCTAAAAAACGCTATATTTCCGTTGGACCGAAGAAGGAAGTGTTATCGCCCTGAAAAAAAGAGATCCGCCATGACAGTTTTAGAAGATAAATATATCTTACACTACAGACTTTAACCCAGCGCTTCTACTTTACCATTTAATCTGTTAAACGGAACTGTTCGGGCATTTTTTTTTACCGGACTAAGGTGCGCTACTTCTTGCGCGTTAGCTTACAATCCCCTTCTTCCAAACGTGTGACGCACCTTATCGTAATGGGAAGGAGTTATATATCATATACATTGATAGTAGTCGAGGATACGTCCTCGACGACCAGTCCGACAGCGAGTCGACTGTTGTGAAGTATTTTTTCTGTCGCTGCTTTGTAGCGCTGATGTATTTGTTATCGGTAGTGCCAGGAATTACCAGATTTTACTTTCGCGTTTCGAGAAGGGGTTGATTTATGGTTAACCGCATGAAGCATTCCTACCGGCGAATGTCCACAAGTCTGTTCAGTTATTTTTTTGCGGCGTCAAAGTCAGTTTCTTCTTTTGGACTGGCCCATCATTCCCACATCCCGGTTTTGTGTCATATCTCGTGGTGAGAGGGATGTAGATGTTGTATGTATTTTGTCCTTTAGTCCTCACTTTCCATAAGCGATGTTTCTAACAAGGAGGGAACAATTACTGTTTGCTGGTTTGGAATTTATCCATCCACCACTTATCGTTGGCTACTTTATGACTTTGAAATAATATATTTTTTTATTGTTGAAACTTCTTACATCAGGTGGGTTTATGTCTTGTGTGGAGCGATTTTCATGAAAAATTCCATGGCCGAATAAATATACTATTATCAACTTACTTGACTTCCTCTCATTCGTTATTATTAAATATCTAATACTTCTATTTATGTTAATTGCCACCATTTACTGCGACATAAAACGGAGCGAAAAGAATTCGAATTCCAATTAACCACGCATGCGTAGTTTAAGAGAAAAATATAATTTTAGCAGAAAGTAGTGTTTTTATCCAGAAAGGAAAACGGTTTTTTTTTTACCGACACCACAGTTAAATGGAGGACGCAGTTAAATCTAAGAAATAGTTACATCGAGGAAACAATTAAATCGAGGAAACAATTAAATCGAGGAAACAGTTAAATCAAGGGTACAGTTAAATGGAGAACACAGTTAAATCGAGGAAACAGTTAAATGGAGGAAACAGTTAAATGGAGGAGAGAGTAAAATCGAGGAAACAGTTAAATAGAGGAAAGAGTTAAATATAGGACACAGTTAAATGGAGGAAACAGCTAAATCGAGGAAACAGATAAATAGAGGACACAATTAAATCAAGGAAACAGTTAAATGGAGTACACAGTTAAATGGAGTACACAGTTAAATGGAGTACACAGTTAAATGGAGGACACAGTTAAATCGAGGAAGCAGTTACATGGAGGAGACAGTTAAATGAAGGACACAGTTAAGTGGAGGACACAGTTTAATCAGGGAAACAGTTAAATGAAGGACACAGTTATACGAAGGACACAGTTAAATCGAGGAAACAGGTAAATCGAGAAAACAGTTAAAGCAAGAAAACAGTTAAATCGTGGAAACAGTTAAATGGATGAAACATTTATATCGAGGAAACAGTTTTATGGAAACACAGTTACGAGGGGCGGGCAATAAGTAATGCTCCTGACCCACTTCCAGTTATCTGATCTAGCTGAAATTTTGCATGTGCAATGATTTGTATCTCTACGGATTATGTGGCAAATTACAGCTCTGAACTAATTGTGGTTTCTCTTTTACAGGTGTTTGAAAAGAGTCAGGTGTGAAATGGAGCCTGTTGAATGTCGAGCAGTGATCCGGTTTTTGTATTTGAAAGGACGCACACCACAGGAAACTTTTGAAAAAATGAAAGAAACTTATGGTAATAATGTCCCATCATATGACCTTGTAAAACGCTGGCATCGTGAATTCTAACATGGCTGGAAATCTGTGGAAACAGCTCCCAGACCTGGTCGCCCCCTTCTGCCATTGATGAGGCATCTGTCTGTCAAGTTTAAGCTGCCATTTTGGAAGATTGGTGCATTACTATTCGCCAAATAGCCCAAGATGTCAAGATTAGTACAGGGTCGGTGGAAACTATCATTCATGACCATTTGCATATGCATAAGGTGTCTGCCAGATGGATTCCCAGGTTGCTCACACCATTCCAGAAGCGAGAACGCGTCGAGTGCTCGAGGATGAATTTGCAGATGTGTCAAAGTTTTTCAAAAGACTGATTACACAGGATGAAACCTGGGTCCATCACTATGATCCAGAGACAAAAGCCCAGTCAATGCAGTGGAAACACTGGGACTCACCACCTCCAAAGAAGGCAAGGGTGCAGCACTCCGCTGGCAAGGTCATTCTCACAGTCTTCTGGGACCAGGGCGGAGTAGTGATGACAGATTTCCTGGCAAATGGTACCACAATTACAGGGGCCTATTATGCTTCACTTTTGAGAAGCTATCAAAATCAAGAGGCGGGGCAAGATCAGCAAAGGTACCCTCCTCCTGCAGGACAACGCTCTGATCTACAACTCGCATGCCGCCAGATCAGAAGTACGGGCGTGTTGTTATGAAATCCTCCCCAATCCTCCCTACTCTCCTGACCTTGCACCCTCTGACTTTCACCTCTTCACAGCCATAAAGTTGTTTTTGAAAGGAAAGCGTTTCCCAGATGATGCAGCCTTGATTTCTGAAGTCATGTCGTAGTTGGAGGACCAAGCTGGGGTGTTCTAAAATACGGTCTCCATAGCTGCATCAAACGATGGAAGAAATGCATAACTCTGGGTGGTTCCTATGTAGAGAAAAACTAATAACTGTGCCACGTTTCGTTGCTCTACTGCTATGGGAATTGAGTCAGGGGCATTACTTATTGCACGCTCCTCGTAAATCGAGAAAACAGTTAAATGAAGGACACAGATAAATCGAGAAAACAGTTAAATAGAGGACACAGTTAAATGGAGGCAACAGTTCAATCGGGGACACAGTTAAATGGAGGACACAGTTAAATGGAGGAAACAGTTTAATCGAGGACACAGGTAAATCAGGGAAACAGTTAAATGGAGGAAAGAGTTAAATAAAGGACACAGTTAAATTGAGGGCACAAAATATTTGAGTCCTTAGTTAATAAAGCCCTAGTCCAGCACCTAACAGCTGCTAAACTCTTGACTGACAAACAATATGGATTCAGGCAAGCCCGTTCAACAGCAGATATCTTAACTGTAGTTTCTGAACGTATATACCGTTCATTGGATAAAACAGGGGAGGGTAGAGCGGTGGCCCTTGATATATCTAAGGCTTTTGACAGGGTATGGCACGATGGTCTTCTAAGGAAAATTAGATCATATGGAATCACTGGAAGAATTCATAACGTAATTAAATCCTTCTTAAGTAATAGAAAAATCAAAGTTGTCCTCGACGGACGTACGTCCAAACAATATGACATAAATGCGGGAGTGCCTCAGGGGTCTATCCTTGGACCTCTATTGTTCCTGATATTCATAAACGACCTCCCTGATAATATTGTTTCGGAGATGGGTATATTTGCCGATGACACCACTCTCTATAACAGATATGAGGGGAAAACAAATGAACACATATCCAAGAAAATGGCAGAAACACTAGAGGATGACCTCCAATCCGTAGTGGAATGGGGACAAAAATGGTTGGTCTCATTCAATGCTGCTAAGACTAAGCTTGTTTCCTTCAATAACTACAAGAAACCTTCTCTACCACCATTAGCAATGGCCAAGAACACATTGCCTGAAAGTACTTCTTTTAAACTCCTCGGCCTAGCGTTTACAGGGAATATGAACTGGAATAGATACATTGAGAGCATTGCCAAGGCTGCTGCAAGGAAGGTTGGCTCCCTCTACCGTGCTAGAAAACTACTTACGCCTGCCAGTATCCTATACCTCTATAAGGCAACCATTCGCCCATGTATGGAGTACTGTTGTCACATCTGGGCTGGTGCATCTGCTGCTTGTCTCTCGCTCCTGGACAGGGTTCAAAAAAAAGTCGCAAACCTGATAGGTCCTGAACTGTCATCTAGGCTTCAACCTCTGTCCCATCGACGAGATGTTGCATCCCTCTGCCTGTTCTACAAATACTTTAATGGTGAATGCTCTGACGAACTGCAAACACTTGTACCTCCCCGACGTAACTACCCCCGACAAACCCGACAAGCTACTAAGTCTCATCCCTTTACAGTGGAGATCCCTAGGTGCAAGAAAGCCTTTTACTCCAATAGTTTCTTCCCCAGAACTGCGGGTCTTTGGAACTCCCTTCCGGGATTCTGCTTTCCCAACTGCAATGATATGCAGAAGTTCAAGTGTAATGTTAACAAACATCTTTCTACTCTTCTCCCTTCATAATGACCCCGCTAATTAATTCCCTAATAGTAGCCCCCTGCTTCAAAGTGGCACTGTGCCTTGTTTGGGGTGAAAATTGAATTAAAAAAAAAAAAAAAAAAAGTAAATCGAGGAAAGTAAAATCGAGGAAAGTTAAATCGAAGAAACAGTTAAATTGAGGACACAGTTACAGCGATGAAACAGTTAAACGGAGGAGACAATTAAATCAAAGAAACAGTTAAATCCAGGAAACAGTTAAATGGAGGAAACAGCTAAATGAAAAGAGAGTAAAATCGAGGAAACAGTTAAATAGAGAAAAAGTTAAATGGAAGACACAGTTAAATGGAAGAAACAGCTAAATCGATAAAACAGATAAATGGAGAACACATTTATATCGAGGAAACAGTTAAATGGAGGAAATAATTAAATGGAGGACACAGTTAAATCGAAGAGACAGTAAAATGGAGAACACAGATTAATGGAGGACACAGTGTAATTAGGGAAACAGTTAAATGTAGAACACAGTTACATGGAGGACATATTTAAATCGAGGAAACAATTAAATCTAGGGAACATTTAAATGGAGGACAGAGTTACATTGAGGACACATTTTAACCGAGGACACAGTTAAATCGATGAAACAGTTAAATGTAGGAAACAGTTAAATGGAGGACACAGTTTAATCGAGGAAACAATTAAATGGAGGACACAGTTAAGTCGAGGAAACAGTTAAGTCAAGGAAAGAGTTAAATGGAGGACACAGTTGAATGTATGACAAAGTTAAATCGAGGAAACAGTTACATCGAGGAAACAGTATAATGGAGGGCACAGTTAAATGGAGGAAACAGTTAAATTAAGGGACATTTAATCGAGTAAACAGTTAAATGGAGGACACAGTTAAATCGAGGAGACAGTTAAATTGAGGACACAGATTAATAGAGGACACAGTGTAATCAGGGGAACAGTTAAATGTAGAACACAGTTACATGGAGGACACATTTAAATCGAGGAAACAGTTAAATCTAGGAAACATTTAAATGGAGGGCAGAGTTACATTGAGGACACAGTTAAATCGAGGACACAGTTAAATGGAGGAAACAGTTAAATGGATGAAAACAGTAAAATCGAGGAAACAGTTAAATAGAGGACACTGGTAAATGAACGACATAGTTAAATCGAAGGAACAGTTACATTGAGGAAACAATTAATCGAGAAAACAATTAAATCCAGTAAATGGAGGAAACAGCAAACTCGAGGAAACAGTTAAATGGAGGACACAGGTAAATTGAGGATGCAGGTGAATGGACGACACAGCTTAATCCAAGAAACAGTTACATCGAGGAAACCGTTAAATGGAGGAGAATTTAAAAGCGTTAAATGGAGGAAACAGCTAATCGAGGCAACAGATAAATGGAGGACACATTTAAATCGAGGAAACAGTTAAATCAAGGAAACAGCAAATGGAGGGCAAAGTTAAATGGGGAGCACCGTTAAAGCGAGCAGACAGTAAAAGGGAGGACACAGTTTAATCAAGGAGACAGTTAATTGAGGACAAAGTTATATGGATGACACAGTTAAATGATGGAAACAATTAAATCTAGAAAACATTTAAATGGAGGACAAAGTTAAATGGAAGAAACAATTAAATTGAGGAAACAGTTTAATGGAGGACACAGTTGAATCGAGGACACAGTTAAATCGAGGACACAATTTAATCGAGAAAACAGTTAAATGGAGGACACAGATGGGCGAAACATTTAAATGGAGAACACAGTGAAATCGAGGAAACAATCAAATTGAAGACACAGTTAAATCGATGAAACAGTTAAACGGATGAGAAAATTAAATCAAAGAAACAGTTAAATCCAAGAAACAGTTAAATGGAGGAAACGGTTAAATGGAGGGAACAGTTAAATGGAGGAGAGTCTAAAATGGAGGAAACAGTTAAATAGAGAAAAAAGTTAAATGGAAGACACAGTTAAATGGAGGAAACAGTTAAATGGAGGACACAGTTTAACCGAGGAGACAGTTGAATGGGGAGACAGTTAAATAGAGGAAACAGTTAAATAGAGGACACAGTTAAACGGAGGAGACAGTTAAATCGAGCAATCAGTTAAATCGAGGAAACAATTATATGGAGGACACAGTTGAATGTATGACAAAGTTAAATCGAGGAAACAGTTACATCGAGGAAACAGTTAAATGGAGGAAACAGTTAAATCGATGAAACTGATAAATGAAGGACACATTTAAATCGAGCAATCAGTTAAATAGAGGAAACAGTTAAACGGAGGAGACAGTTGAATGGGGAGACAGTTAAATCGAGGAAACAATTAAATGGAGGACGCAGTTAAATGGTGGACACAGTTAACTGGAGGACACAGTTAAATTGAGGAAACAGTTAAATCAAGGAAAAAGGTAAATGGAGGACACAGGTAAATAGAGCGCACAGGTAACTGGAGGGCACAGTTAAATCGAGGAAACAGTTAAATGGAGGACAGAGTTATATGGAGAAAACAGTTAAATGGAGGGCACAGTAAAATGGAGGACACAGTAAAATAGAGGGAATTTTAATCGATGAAAGAGTTAAATCGAGGAAACATTTAATTAAAGGAAGCAGTTAAATCGTGGACACCGTTGAATGGAAGCAGTTAATCGAAGAAACAGTAAAACTGAGGAAACAGTTAAATCGAGGAAACAATTAAATGGAGGGCACAGTTAAATGGAGTATACAGTTAATTCGAGGAAACATTTAAATCGAGGAAACATTTAAATCAAGGAAACAGTTAAATGGAGGAAACAGTTCAATCGAAGTAACATTTAAATTGTGGACACAGTTAAATCGACGACAGAGTTAAATTGGGGACAGAGGTAAATCATGGACACAGTTTAATTGAGAACACCGTTAAATCGAGGAAGCAGTTACAAAGAGGACACAGTTAAATGAAGGAGCCAGGTAAATGGAGTAAACAGTAAAATGGAGGACAGGGTTTAATCGAGGAAACAGTTAAATCGAATAAACCATTAAATGTAGGACACAGTTAAATGGAGGACACGATTAAATCGAGGTAAGTTTAATCGAGGAAACAGTTTCATGGAGGACACCGTTAAGTTGAGGAAACAGTTAAATGGAGGACATAGTTATATGGAGGAAACAGTTAAATCGAGGAAAAAGTTAGATCGAGGACACCGTTAAATGGAGGAAACAGTTTAATCGCGGAAACAGTTAAATGGAGGAAACAGTTAAATCGAGGACACAGTTTAATCGAGGACACAGTTAAATCGAGGAGACAGTTTAATCGAGGAAACAGTCAAATGGCGGAAACAGTTAAATGGAGGAGACAGTTTAATCGAGTAAACAGTGAAATGGCGGAAACAGTTAAATGGAGGACACAATTAAATCGAGAGATTTTTAATCGAGGGAACAGTTAAATGGAGGATAGTTGAATGGAGGAAACAGTTTAATCGATGAAACAGTTAAATGGATGGCACAGTTAAATACAGGACAATTAAATCGAGGGAAGTCTAATCGATAAAACATTTTAATGGAGGACATAGTTTAATCGAGGAAACAGTTAAATCGAGGAAACAGTTAACTGAAGGACACAGTTTAATAGAGGAAACATTAAAATCGATGAAACAGTTAAATGGAGGGCACAGTTAAATGGAGGCACAGTTAAATGGAGGACACAATTAAATTGAGAGAAGTTTAATCGACGAAACATTTTAATGGAGGACACAGTTAAATCGAGGAAACAGCTAAATGGAGAAGACGGTTAAATCGAGGGAATTTTAATCCGGGAAACAATTAATCGAGGACACATTTAAATCGAAGAAACAGTTAAATGGAGGACACAGTTAAATGCAGGACACAATTTTATTGACGGAAGTTTAATCGATGAAACATTTTAATGTAGGACACAGTTAAATCGAGGAAACAGTTAAATCGAGGAAACAGTTAAATGGAGGACACAGTTAAATGGAGGACACAATTAAATCGAGGGAAGTTTAATCGAGGAAACAGTTAAATGGAGGACACAGTTAAATGGAGGAAACAGTTAAATCGAAGAAACAGTAAAATCAAGGAAACAGTTAAATGGGATTAACAAACGTGATGAAATCTTTTGTCACGCAAAAAAAAAAAAAAAGAAACAAAAACAGGAATATGACGGTCTGGACTGCTAACTTGGGTGTTACCGGTTCGAATTCAGTTCGTTCCTCGGAAACACTTTTAGTTAGAGACGTTGGCAACTTTCATGTGGCCCCTCCCGTAAGTAACCGATGTCTTTCTAGAAAGAATTCTAACTAAAAAGATATCGGAGGAACGAATGCCAACAATAACAATCTGACTCATATGAAATGAATGAATGATGCTCTTCATCGTTCTCAACAATAAAACAACAACAATAACAGAAAGGTGACAGTTGCTAAGTGGTTAGCGACACGGACTGACAACCTGGATGTCCCAGGTTCGAATATTGTTGTTGACGGAAATCCACAAGTACTCGATCTTTGTCTAGGAAGAATTCTAATAGAGAGATATCGGGGAAACGAATATCGACAATATGTGTCTGATTCACTTCAAATAAATGATGCTCAACACTAGCAGAGGGGGAAAAATTAATAAAGATTTTGATGAAACAGTCGAAGCTTTTGGGAACAGTAATAAAAATATACAGAAGGAGTTTATCAATTTCTCTCTCATCGAACACCTCGCTAATTCAATTGGTGAATCAATATCATAACCATCGCATCATATTTTAGGTTATGTTTGGTTGACGGCATATCTACAATCTATGGGTTATTTGATGTCAAATAAATGTTACAAATAAATGTTACAAATATACTTCTAGAGAACAAAATTCAAGTTAAAAGTACATACCCCATGTTTCGATGTCAGAAAAGACATTTAAAGATAGAAAAATGAAGACGCCACGCTAGACGATCTAAAAATCACCTCTGCTCAGGTGCATGCTATCATAAAAAATCTTGACACTTCAAAAGCATGTGGACCTGATCTCATCCAAGCTGTGCTATTAAAAAAGTGCTCAACCGAAGTAGCTCCAGTTCTCTCCAAACTCTACAATAAATGCCTTAATGAATACTGCTTTCCGGGCTGTTGGAAAACTGCTTCTGTGGTATCAGTATTCAAGAATTCTGGCGAAAGAACTGACCCATCAAATTATTGCCCCATTAGCCTCCTCCCACTTTTCGCCAAAATATTTGAGACCATAATTAACCATGATCTAACCCGTCACCTTACAGATGCTAAACTTCTGACTGACCAACAATATGGATTTAGACAAGCCCGTTCCACAGCAGACATCCTCACTTTAATCTCTGAACGTATATACCATTCACTGGACAAAGCGGGGGAGGGCAGAGCGGTAGCTCTAGATATATCTAAGACTTTTGAAAGGGTATAGCATGAGGGTCTCCTCAGGAAAATTAGATCATACGGTATCACTGGTAGAATACTTAACATAATTAAATCCTACTTAGATAAGAGAAAAATCCAGGTTGTTCTCGACGGTCGTACATCTAAACAATATGATATAAATGCGGGAGTTCCCCAGGAGTTTATCCTTATGCCTCTATTGTTCCTAATATTTATTAATGACCTCCCCGACAAAATTGCCTCTGAGATGGGTATATATGCTGATGATACCACACTCTATAACAGGCATGACAGGAAAACAAATGAACACATAACTAAAGAAATGGCAAAAACACTAGAGGATGACCTCCAATCTGTAGTAGAATGGGGACAAAAATGAATGGTCACATTCAATGCTGCCAATACTAAACTGGTTTCCTTCAATAATTACAAGAAACCTTCTCAGCAGCAAGATATCTGTTCACGTTACACTTGAACTTCTGCATGTCAGTACAGTTGGGGAAGCAGGGACCCGGAAGGGAATTCCAAAGTCTAGCGGTTCTGGGGAAGAAACTCCTGGAGTAGAAAGCTCTCTTACATCTAGGGATCTCAACTGTGAAGGGGTGGGATTTTGCTGCTTGTCGGGTTTGTCGGGGGTATGCTACTGAGAAGGAGTACAAGTGCTTGCAGTTCGTCGGAGCATTCACCGTTAAAGTACTTGTAGAACAGGCAGACATTTCGTCGGTCGGACAGAGGCTGAAGCTTAGATGATAGTTCGGGATCTATTAGGTTGTCAACTCTCTTTTGAACCTTGTCTAGGAGTGAGGGACTAGTAGCAGATGCACTAGCCCAAATATTACAAATTTTTTTTCGTAATAAAAGAAAAACAAACAAATGGTACCCGGAGAAACTTTTTTTGTTTACAAATGGTGACTGCCATTCGTTATTAAATATTCCCACTTCTACAAAAGTACTCCTAAACATACAATGGATCGATTAGGCAAAACAAAAAGGCTACAGTGGTGTAATCGACAGTCAAGAAAATAGTTACGTCATGAACTGCGAATTCTATCGAACACTTCCGGCACTGCGAACGATCATGAGGTTTGCCAAAGGGCCTGAACTTATAAAGTGATATTTTGGGTACTTTTGTAGTTTATGAATCGTGATAAAAAGATTATTTCCAGACCGTTATAAACAGTTTACTGACCGTGATAAATAGGTTATTATTTAGAAAGCCATTCTTAAAATGAGGAGGGGTTTTATTTATTAAAAGGCCATTCTTAACGTGAGAAGGGTAACTTTCTTAGAAACCTATTTTTTATATGGATGTGTATTTGATTCGGCTTTCTCCGTTGGTAGTCAGAAATGCTTACGTCACGTCTACGTCAAGCATGCACTTCTTTCGGAGTCTATTAAGCAATATCACCACATATTGTTAGACTATGACTTTAAAGTGAAATGTATACTATCAAAAACATGTGGATAAATGGGCTGTGTAGATTTCTTGCTAAATTCAACAAGCCGTTGTAGGATATGGTAAAGTAACAGGGCGCGTATGAGAAAATTAGCAGCAGCCGTTAAAGCACGCATGCAAATTAGCAAATGTGCGTAAGCTTGCGTCACATGGCCGAGAGAGAAGCAAAGTGCATTCAGGGCAAGATGAACGTGTGAAAGTCGAGGGCGAGAAAGAGTCGGCATAGGGTGGAGTGGCTGCGATAGAGTTTTTTTTTTTATAAGAAAAGCACGTGTTTGTGAAAAGTCTTTTGAAAAATAATGAAATGCGTTGTTTTGGAAGAACCACGAATAAATGTATTTTATTTGCATTAAAAAAAAATCAGGATTGATTTGTTTTTGTTCGTTTGTTCCTTTGCGAAGGTACCAGACGGCGTGGGGCCCGAGAAAGGTTTGAACTCTAACGACAACTAAAAAGTAATGGCCACGCCACGTTACAGTAATTGCATCGCTAACATCAGTAAATGAAAATACAAAAAGTCTTATTTAACACAGTAGGGATGCATAAATTAATCGACAATTAATCGGCAATCGGCCTTATCGGCCACTTTACCGATTTATCGATAATCGATCGATAAATTATTTTTCTTTTTCCTATTGAATTTAAACTATTTCATCAATGGCGAATTACTCATCAGACAGTTTTGACACAGTAACTGCCAATTGAACTTGACATTAAGTGTCTGACTGCTATTATGTTTTTTTGTTGCCTTTTTTAGTTTATTAAATGAAATTACAAAATACAAAGTACAATTTCCAATTCTTAAAATAGCATAATTAAACAACCAGATCAGAAAACCAAAAAAGAAATTAATAACAAACTACAAAGTACAAATTCCAATTCTTAAATGAATGACTATAAGCTGAAGTTCTGTTTCCATTGGAGCATGTAGCAGTTGCTCTACTCCCTCTTCTATTCTTGCTACCTGCCTCCTCTGCTTTTATAGTCTCATCAATAATTAAAGTTGAATACTCTTAAGTTGTAATGCAGAAACGTTAGAGTATTCATATTCTCAGTACACGGCCTGTTCCTTGTAGGTTCATACACATTACCACCTGTACTAAAGTTCTGCACCTGCTGCTGCTGCTCTACTTCCTCTCCTATTCTAGCTGCCTGCCTCCTCTGCTCTCAAAGTCTCCTCAGTATTTAAAGTTAAATACTTATAAGTTGTAATGTAGAAACATTAGACTTTCTCTATTCTCAGTCTGTTCCTCATAGGTTCATACACATTACCACATGTACTAAAGAGCCTTTCACCCTCCAAGGTGAAGGTGGTGCGCTTAAATATTTTGAAGCCAGTTTACTCAGCATTGGTAAAGTCTCCTGTGTCTACTTTCACCACTGAAATGGATCATCATGATAGAGTTATATAATGATTGTTCTTTTTGCACCTATGAATTATGAATTTACTTCTTTTGAGTTTGAGCTGCATGTATTTCCGTTGTAGTTTCAGCCTCCAGATTTAACTCAGCTTCTACTTGCTCTAGGTTTGAATTTGTTGCTGTAGATTTATTTGAACAAAACAGGTTAGAAAAGAGATACTATTTTACTTTCAATTTTTTTTTTTTTACACAGTGATCACCACTTATCAAGGCCCGGAAGCCACTCAGGGATAAGGGTTATTGCAAGTACATTACGTTAGTGAGGAGATTTGATGAAGTGTTTACTTAAGGGGGCGGTTCATTAGGAATTTGTTAACGTTGGACTTGAACACATCCAAGTTGTAGTCAGGTGAGAAGCAAGCAGACGGAACAGAGTTCCACAGGCGTGCAGCTCTAAGAAAGAAGCTTTGTACATGGAATCCACGTTTTGATTTAGGCACAGATATAGAGTGGGGGAGATTTTTCACAGTGGATTCAGCTAGACGGGTGTTTTTCGTGAAAGATTGGCGAGCGGGGGACCAGAGATTGGAGTTCAGACGAGCATCTGCCATGGAAATAACGATAAAGCAAGGATAGGCTCGCAACGTCTCTCTGTGGGAGAGAGGTTGCAGGGTAGAGAAAAGGGCATCCCCCACTAAGCCACGAAGTCTATTTTGTACTCTGTCAAGGCAGGATAGGCTGTTTTTAGCAGCTGCTGCCCAGATATGGCAACAGTATTCCATCCTTGGACGTACTTGGCTTTTATAGAGATAGAGAATTGCATCAGTAGTGAGATATCTTCTGGAGCGGTAGAAGGATCCCACCATCTTTCCAGCGACCTTGGCAACAGACTTGATGTACGTGTTCCATTTCAGACCAGGAGTAAAGGTCAAACCCAGAAGCTTGTCAAAACACGGGGCCTCACCCAGACGAGAGCCATCCATCCCAATTGATGCCAGATGGGGATCAGAGCGTTGATGATGTAAGGATAGGAGTTTGGTTTTGGATGCATTAAAGGTAACCAGCCACGTCTTCCCCCACAGAACCACGCACTCGAGATCAGAGGAGAGAGAATCAGAGAGAACTTTGTCATTTACAGCCTTTGATGTGTTGTCGTAGATGGTCGTGTCATCAGCAAAGATGTCAACGAATGATTTAAGTATGTGTTTAAGGAGGTCATTGATGTAGATCAGGAAGAGAGTTGGGCCCAGGATTGACCCCTGAAGGACTCCAGCATTTATATTGCAGGCCTCCGATTTATTGTCCATCTACCACTACTCTTATGAGCCTATCGGAGAGAAATGATTTAATGATTGAGAAAACATTTCCAGTTTATGCTTTTCCAATTTAAGCTGATCCTGTAGTTCAATAATTAACTAATGGAGAGCGATTAAAGTGATAGTGTATTTCCGTTAGTTATAATGATTGTCTTAACAACCTGTGGGAAAATAATGAGTCAGTTGCAATGTATGTATGAAGCATGTTAGTAAACCACATTCCTTGACACCAACACCCATATTTGTTTCTGAATCCCGCAAGACTAAGAAAACTTAATTGGAGGT
Organism: Euprymna scolopes; assembly: GCF_053919585.1. Lineage (NCBI taxonomy): Eukaryota > Metazoa > Mollusca > Cephalopoda > Sepiida > Sepiolidae > Euprymna > Euprymna scolopes. The sequence continues at coordinate 125,624,937 of NC_136496.1, read as the reverse complement.
TCCACACGCACCCAGAACATTATGAAAATTTTTATTTATTCTTGTGTGTGCTAGGGCATTAAAAAACTCTAAGTACAGCCCTTCACTGTTCAAAGTAATTTGAAAGCTAATAACCTATCAAGTTCAGAAAGGGAGCATCAGTTGAAATAGTTGTCCAAATGTCTATAGTCAAATAAATGCTGCCAATTTCATCAAGAGACGATTGAATTTTTGCTTTTACTTTTGTAAATATCTGATATTATTTTTTTGATTGAATAATGTAATTTGGCCCAAGTTCTGTAACAAACCTATTAAATCTAACGTTAGATGCTATATGGTTTAATATCAACAGCAATCATTTCTAATATCAGATAATGGATCTCTTGTGACTTGTAGTCATTAACATTCCAAATTTTCTTCTTGATATTAATTCTGTAGTAGTTTAGTGTTTCGCTGGAGGCTAGTAGTTGCTGCCACTTCCTGAAATGTCCGTTCCTAAACATTCATTGATTTTGTTGATTTGTCAGCCCTTCACATGATGACTTGAGATAACTTGCAGATAGATGTATTCTCATTCTTGAGATTGACATCAAAATACTTCCAGCAGAAACTGGTTGCCATAATGGTTGGAGATTGTTGCCAATATTTCATTCATTTTTTATGTATTTAAATTACTTGTGCTTAATATCTAATTTAAATTACTTGTGCTTAATATCTAATTAGTAATTTATCTCAATAAAATATGCATTACATAAACCACAAAAAATAAAAATATATATGTAATGATAGTACGAGTCCCAAAATGAGGAACAAGAGTATGACTCTTGAAGAATGCTTTATTTTCGGTTTGCGCGTGGTCGCAATTTACCGTACAATTCCTCAACACGAAATTTGAAAGATAAAGTAATTATTTTTCTTTGATAGTGATTTCAAGTACAAAATAATAATGTTTATTCGATAGGAAAGATATTTTCCATGTGTTTACACCTACTTGCCTCAAATTCAGCCCAAAGTCGCAAAAGAGGATATGTTAACAGCGCGCGGTTGTTTGAAAACACGATGCATGTCCGTTCGGTGAATTTTCACTGGTAAGCAAAAAAGTGAGTTACGAGATGCCCCCAATAAGTTTCCAGACTTTTTCCGTATGGGCACTCTTATTGATAGTACACACATAAAACTCTAGTTCCCTTCGAAATAATCTACCCCGATTGCAATGCACTTGTTGTACCGTTCCAGCGACCTCTTAAAGGGCCCGTGTAAGTTCTCTTGTGTTACTGCGTCAATGACTCTCGTCACAGCCTCTTTCATCTCCTCAGTTGTCTCATGATGACAACCTCTAAGGCTTTCATTGAGCTTATGGAGTAACCAAAAGTCATAGGGATCAACCTTTAGACTATAGGGAGGGTGAGGAACTGTCTTGATGCAAATTTTGGTTAAATAGTCTGTGACAAAGATGGAGTTGTGGACTGGTGCATTATCCTGGTGGAAATGCCACTGACCCGATTTGAAGAGTGCTGACTTCTTTGACGGACTCTCTTCCCGAACTCTTAAAACCCAAACATGGTATTCCATATTGACTGTCTGTCCAGCGGGAAACCAATGCATGTAGATCATGCCCGTGCTGTAAAAAAAAAAAAAAAGGATCATCATAATTTTTTGGGTGGATTATCTCTGTCTGGCTTTCTTGGGTCCGGGAAAGCCAGCATGCTTCCACTGGAAACTCTATCTCTTGGTCTTGAGTCATAGCAATAGCTCCAATTTTCATCGCAGGTCACCGCCAAGAACTGGGTTGATCAGCTCGATCATTTCCCTGCTGTTATGACAACGTCTATCTTTCTGATCTTCTCTTTCTTGGGGAAAACTTTGCGCACATCTTCCGCATTTTCAGTTTATCGCGAATAATTGTGTGTACAGTTCTCACACTGACATCAAACTGTGCACTTATTGTTTTTGAAAATAAAAAGATAAGAAAAAACATTATGCCTCTATATTTTTTAGATGAGGATTAATATTTTTATTATTTGGATTATTCAAACTGTCATCATTGATGTTATTCTCGCATCGTTTTTGTCGATGTAACCTCCGACTCTTTTCAGGTGCATCTTGCAAAACTCGGGAATACAAATAGACAATGTTATTATAATACCTAAAAAAATCAGGTAATATCTTCTGAAAATAAATACAAAAGTACTACGAAAACTAATACTTTTTTCTATTTGTGATTGATGTATTAATATTCATCGAGAGAATTGTGATAACGGCGTCATTACGAAAACGGATTAAGAATCTTCGTATTGAATATTCTGAAATAAGCAGAACGAAGTCACTAATAACAAGATTTGTATGTTGGCCGGAATTAGATCGTTATATCGCACTTTTGGTGAAACACCCTAGAGGCGACGAACTAGCAAAAAAGAAAAAAGAAACATCACCAATAATATTTTTACCTTGATCTTGTTACATCTGATGATACTTGTCATCGATTTAATAACTACAAAAATAGTCAACGGACGATGTATAGCCTTTAGCAGATTTATTTAACAACTTATAGATTAACTGGTACTGTACAAGCCGCTGGATGTTTGACGATTTAAAGTTTGCGATAAAGAAGCATTTTTTTTTTTACTTCTTAAACTCCTATGGCCGACATCCTCTTCTCGAGGAAGATAACTCTGCTTTCTTAGGTCCAAAAGGAAATAACTTTATTATTTCTTTAGTTATGGTTGATACATAACAGACCTTTTTCGTGAAAAAATATTGCAGATTGATGTGCGGGACATGCAAGTGACTAACACTATTTATTACTTGTGTAAATATGTTGAAATTTTGAAGTGTAAATGCCCGACTTCCACTGTATCAGTAAAATTCTTGAATAAAATATTCGCAAAATTCAGTCTCCCATAACGCAATAGAATTCTCAAAATTTTGTAATACATTATCACATCAGCGTATCATTCAGAATTTAACGGACAAGCTAAGAAGCATTTAAGCGTGGATTAAGCTAAAATAACGGAAATTAGAATGAGGACGTAAGTTTACAACAATTTCCAATTATTTTTTTTTAATTTAAAGGTGGAAATGACGATAACAAACAGGCATAAATCTTACACTAGGCTTCCCCACGTCAAAAGTACAGAGGTCGGTACAAAATACGTGCTTATACAGAATTAGAACCGAACCAAACTCACTTTTGCCGAACTAAACCTTGAAGTTTGTAGTATTTGGATAATTAGAACTATTTTTCCTTTTTTGAGTGTTAATTTTACAACGTCGCGGCCGATGTAAACTTCGATCTTCTTCAGGTGTCTCTTGTTAAACTCGGAAATCTGCAAGTACTATGTAAAATTCAGTTGTAAGTCGCACTTTTCTGGAGTTTGAAGGTTCAATCCTAAGTGCAGGCTATACTCTATACGATCATGGCTTATGGAATGGCAGCATGCTACTCCTGTGGAGTACATAAAAGAGTTACGTTCGAAATTCCGTGCAGATTCCTGAGATCGACAGAAAGATTCCAGTGTTCGACAAAAGACACTTGAAAAAGGTCGATCGTTACATTGTCGGAAACGTTATGAGAATAATACTGAAGATGAGAATAGTAGTCCGAACAATCCACATAATACCAATTATCAATCTCCATCTAAAAAATTTAGAAACAGAAAGATAGAGTTAGTTTAAGGTTAGGATAGGATCAGAGTAAAAAAACAAAACACAAAAAACAAAAACAAAAACAAACAAACAAACAAACACACAAACAAACGCAAAAACACAGTCGGGTTAAAATTCTGTCGAACTATCGGAAAATGGTGGGATCATTTTACCTCTCCAGTAGATATCTCACTGCCGATGCAATCCTCTACCTGTATAAGAGCCAAATTCGTCCTAGAATGGAGTACTATTGCCACATCTGGCCAGGAGCTGCTAGAAGCATCTTATCCTGCATTAACAGAGTTCAAAATAGACTTCGTAGCCCAGTGGGGGTACTCTTTTCTCTTCTCCACAATTTCTTTCGCACAGAAGAGACGTTGCGAGCCTGTCCCTGCTTTATCGTTATTTTCATGGCAAATGCTCGTCTGAGTTCCAATCTACGCCCCCCTCTTGCTAAACTTCCACGAAAAACACTCGTCTAGCTGGAACCACTATCAATAATTTCCCCAACTCTTTATCTGTGCTAAACTTAAACGTGGATTCCATGAACAAAGTTTCTTTCTTAGAACTGCACGCCTGTGGAACTCTCTTTCGTTTCCCTGCTTTCCAGCTGACTACAACATGGCCGTCTTCAAGTCCAATGTAAACAAGTTCTTGATGAGCCGTTCCCTTAAGTAATCCAGTTTACTATATTTCCACTACTAATGAATACTACGACAGTGTCATACACTAATTAACCCTTGTTCTCTAGTAGCTTAGGGGCCTTGATAAGTGGTGACTCCTTTGTAAATAAAAACAAATAAATAAAAATTTCTTGCGTTTGGTAAACGTTATTTGTAGTATACTTTATTTTCGATTTGTTGGCTGTTAACTAAACTGCAGTGAATGCCGAAAGTTATAACGAACGAGTAGCAGCGGCGGCGTATCCATTTCCTTAAGCAATCTGTTGGCAATCTAAGGTGATAGCGAACATTAAATAACACGAACATAAAATTCAACAGAGAAATAACAGGTACCTACATTTTTTGGAACGAGATAAACAGAACACAAGACGAGAAAAACGACACTTAGACAAGAATGGTATCCGCGTTGGCGCCAACGTTCGCACGGCAACTTTTAGTGCAGGTTCAGTAGAACCAAATAAATAAAAATAAATAAATGATAAAAAATAATAAATAAAATAATGACGTTTTTTTTTTTTCGTTTCTCTCTTTTCGTTTCTTTCGTTTTTATTTATTTATTTTACATTTTTCCCCCTGACGGAAGAAAACTATTCACATCAATGCGACCACTCATCGCAATGTAACTTTTCGCGCCCCTTCCTCTTTGTACGCCTGCTATATTTATCACATTTCAACGCGAGCGAATCTTCAACGCGGGATTGCCAGACTATAATAAATACTCAAAGCCAAACTTTTAGAAAAAAAAAAAAAGAAAAAAGAAAAAGAAAAATTAACAAAACAAAACAAAAAATACAAAACAAAATACCCCCCCCCCAAAAAAAAAACAAAAAAAAAACAAAAAAAAAAAAACAAATATTCATAAAAAATTAAAAACTTTTAAATCGACAGTTTCAAGGTTTCAAAATCACGATCGAATAATTCAAATCTTAATAAAATTATTTCTGATATAACAATATTTTTAACTTTCAAATCAATTAAAAAATTAAACGAATCAAATTAAAATAGATTAATATCTATCTATATAAATTTACATATGTGTATTTATTTATTTGATATTGGATTATCACTTATCAAGGCAAAGAGCTACTTGAGGATGATTGTTTATGAGATTGAATGACGATCAACCGAAAGATGCGGAACAAAGACTGCAATGGACTTAACTTTGATTATTATGCTGGACGGCTTGTTGATACTGAATTTGAAGGCCATGTTATAATCTGCAAATATTTCTATGTATAAAATTAACTATTAAACTAATGAATCAATCATTAGAAATTATAGAACACATGTTCTAGGTAACATGGTGAGTTACCTGAGCTTATTAGTTCTTATAAATTTTACCATTTATAGGATGTGCACCCCAGTACCCCACCCAAAAATAACGTCTAAAATTAACGAGATACAAGAAATTTAATACAGTAACAATTACCCTACATCAAATTATGAGTTATATGATATAATTTTAAACGGACCTGTGTGCACGTACGAAAGCATTAATAATATATACATGTGAGATAAACTCCTAAACTAATGAACTGATCATTATAAACTATGGGATACGTATTCTCGGCAACACGGTAAATAACGTGTGTACATAATATCTTTTCGTAAATTTTGCCATGTCACTAGTGTGCCTCATTTAAAATTTAGCCCCCCAAATCCCCAAGGCCTTAACATATTTAACTGCTAAATAGGCATACACAGAACATTTTCGACAAATATGGTAAACTAGTCCCCAAAATGGAGTGTTTTTATTAGCCCTAGAGTTATCGCGAAGTAGAGACAAACACATTTATATAGAAATCAGTTAGTTACAACTTTTCAGAAAGTTTTATCAAAATCCAAGTTTTTTTTAATAAGCATAAAAGTGTCAATTTTAGCCATTTTAACCCGAAAGGCACCCCTAGGGGGCAACCGGAGTTTGCCCGGAAAATCCCTTCTGCTACTTTTTTTTTTACTCATATAATGTTTAATGTTTGTGCAAAATTAAAAAAAACAAATTTCAAGACGTAGTTATTGAGAAAAGTGCGAACGGACGAACGGACGAACGGACAAGAGTGAATTTACAGGTCCACCCTCGTTTTGTGGGGGGGGGGGGACGAAAAAAATTACTAATCGTCGGTGTCGTATTCACGGTAGATGTATTTATTTTTTGATTTCTTTTTTTCACAAAGACTGACGGTATTTGCAAATGCATCGCTCACTGAGTGTACAATCGCCATTTCATTTCTTCTCACCTAAAGTTGAATAAATAATGACAGAGTTGTGACTCAACGGATCATGGGTACTCCTAGTTATTTATAAATCGAGGAGTTAAAAAAATCGAAAGTATTAGGAAAAACCTAAAATAATCCATTGAATTAAAAAAATAACTTTAAATAAAAATTATTTGATTTTAACGTTTTCTTTAATAATTGTTATTAACGTTTTTGAACAATCCCGGTAAAAATAACGCCTTCTGGTTCTCTCCCACCTTTATTTGTCTTTGGCTAGGCGTGGCACCATAAGATCCAATTGGTTGTCTCTCCACCGCGTTTTTGATCTTCCTCTAAGTCTTTTCCATTGCTACGGGGTCCATTTTGTCGCTTTAATTGGTCACCTGTTGTCTGTATATCTTGAAATATGATTTGCTCATCTATGCTTTGCCGTCTTATGATGATGTCATTAAATCCTGTTTGTTGTCTGATCCAGGTGTTTTATTTCCTTTCACTTTAACCGGGTATAATCACAGACCTGGTCACTGAAAATGACGTCATACCTGAGGTACAAGCAAACAAGATTTGTCGAACAATGAGACTGTCGACAATAAGAACGTTTTACACAAGAATTAGGAGACTTTAAAAATGTATTGAAAAAAGAGCAAAATAAAGAACACAAAAACTGAACTTATTCAATATTCAATTAAAAAAAAAAAAGAATTAATTTAAAAGAAAAAAAAAATGTCTGTTGTTTCTGCGTTAAAACTAAATAAACATTTCATTGGTCCATGGATTTTAAAAACTAAAATTCGTTTTTATTTATTTACTTAAAAAATTGCATTTAAAAAAATGAAACACGATTTGATTTATACTGAAACAGAATTCTATTCGATATAAAAAACAACAAATAAACAAGAATAATTATGTAAAATTAAGTATGTTTGAAGCAGGAGACAAATATTGCAAAAACTGGATTATGAATTTTGGAATTAAACAAATTATAGTCAAACAATAAATCATTTTCTAAAATGAAATTAAACGATGGATAATTAAAAAAATGAAACCGGACGATAAGTAGTAATAGTAGTAGTAGTAATAATAATAATAATAATAATAATAATAATAATAATAATAATAATAATAATAATAATAAACAACACAAATTATTATTGTATAAAAACATCATGACAGAAATAATGAAAGTGGAACATTTTTTAAACACACACACACACACACACACACACACACACACACACACACACACACACACACACACACACACACACACACACACACACACACACACACACACACACACACACAGAGAGTTTTAACGAAATTTAATGAATTAACAAAAAAGAAAGGAAGTTAAAAACTCTTATCGTAAAGTCATTATCGATGTTGAAATTTTAAGTTTTTTGACTCTTCACATGGAAAACTAAAGATGTTTCCAAAATATAGGGATGATACTCTATGAACTAACTATTATTAAGAGAATAGACTGAAAAACAAATATCATGCAACAATTATTTGTTTATAAAATAATTTTGAAAACGAAAGAAAAAATAAATTACAATTTTATTTTTGTATTTTTTCAATGGGAATGAAAATTTGTAGATATAAGCGCATATTATGTACCATTAGATTACTCTGTAATATTTAATATGAAATTAATGTTTTGATATTTTATTTATCATAAGTTTTGATGAGATTTTTTATTTTATTTACAATTTATTACTCTTTCATATAAATATGAGCTTAGCTAATTTAATATCTTAATTTTTTCTTTAATTTTATAATTTATTTTATTGTATTATTTTACATTAAAATCAACAAACTACAAATGATCCAAACTTTTCAACAGGAACTGTATACATATACAAAACCAGCAGGATAACTATATTTTACAAAATAATGACACTATAAATATTTTCGTATTGGGTGTATAAACACTTCGTGTGACTAACCATGTTTGGAACAACTTTTTAAGCATATCTAATATTGTTTCGAACCGCATGAAAACTTTATTTTTATTCATTCAAATAAATCGTTGTAACACTTTCTATCTTATGCTTTCGGATTTTTACCGATAAATATTTTGCGGCATTAAACAATACAATTTTCATCAGAATAATAAAAATGGAGGCGCTTCTTCTTCTTCTTCTTCTTCTTCTTCTTCTTCGTTTTTATCGTATCATGGCATGTTCAGGTGTTGGGTCACAACTCATCTCTTAAGCACTATCTCTAAAGTCAAACAGGGTGCCGATAACTGTTAAAGTAAAAGTTTATTCAATTTATGTCCTCCCAGTAGTTTTATATGGCCTTGATTGTATCATATGCACTAAACAACTAGCCAATCGCATTGAGGTGTTTCTAAATCACGTGATACGTTTCATTACAAGACATCGCCTGATCAAAAAAAAACAAAAAAAAACCCACCCTCCGTCAAACTACTTCCCTACCCGCTCTATTTGATAGAATCCAAAATAAACCCTTACACTTTTTAGCCATGTCAAATGAGCTACCACTGGCCTGACAAAGTTATGATTTGAGAGTATGGTAAAAGGCAAAAGAAGCAGAAGAAAGACAAGGAGAAGGTGTAGAGAAAATGTTTTTGATTGAACATTTCTCAACAGTTGGGCGTCCATCAACCAACTTCTCTGGATTGGAAAAAAATGACGACAAATAAGTCACGTACGTTCGCGATCCGCACCAAGCGGAAGATGTGATTCATGATGATCTGCCAAAATTTGTACCCACTTTTGACTCATGAAAATCATGATATAACGTATCCACGTAACCACAGAAAAAGGGAAGTGACCAGTTTTATAGAGACAATATTACAGAGAACTAAAACTGATAGTCTTAAACGGATTCGCTAACTCATACCTTGTAATCCCTATGCGCGAGGCAAATTAGCAAAGTTATCCAAACGTCAGCAATTATTAAAAAAAAAACTTATCAAAGACCGATTGCTATGACTGATAGCATCCTTATCAAGAATTCAAAATTAAATACATAGAATATCCTGCCAAGCCTGCTGCAAATAAGATGCGCTCCCTCTACCAGGTTAGACAATTTCTCACGCCTGACAGTATCCTCTACAAAGCCACCATTCGCCCATGTATGGAGTAGTGATGTCACATCAAAGCAGGTGCACCAAATACTAGTCTCTCACTATCAGATAGAGTCCAAAGAAAAGTCTCTAACGTAATAGATCCCACACTGTCCACCGAGCTCCAGCCACTGTCCCATCGCCGCAATGTTACATCCTTGTGCTTGTTTTACAAGTACTTGAACGGAATGTTCTTCAACGAATGTGCCGCACTTACGTCACTGCTCAACGTAAATACCCCGATAAATCCGACAGGCAATAACATTTCACTCTTTTACTATATATATCCCCAGACGTTAGAAGTGTTTACGCGTCTATTTTCTTTCCTCGAGCGGCTTGCCTTTGAAATCTCATCCTGCTTCCTGTTTTCATGACTGCAGTAATATGCAGAAATTTAAATGTAATGTGAACAAGATCTTGCTGCACAACTCCCCACTTAGAATGATCATATAAATCTGGACTCTAATTCATAGTAGCCCTTTCCACCTCAGAGGCAATATGCCTTGTATTTGGTAAAGTAAAAAATATTTAAAAAAATAACATTCAAGCAGATACACACACCTTAGAGAAAAGTAATTGCTACCAACTAGCAGAATGAGTAAACGATTTGGCGATTTTTTTTTCTAAACATGAGCATATTAGTAACTGATTTGTTGGAGTACTCTGCTCGAGAACGTGAAGAGCAAATGAATAATTTCGATTGTATATCGGTCTTTTAAACCTGATCTGGTGCTGGGTGATTGGCAGGTGCCCCGGGAATGATGTCTGTTCCTCTTTCCTTCTCTCTACCCCCGCCTCTCTCTCTCTCTCTTTTTTCTTCTTTTCTCTTTCTTCTTTCCTCGTTTTATTCTTTTTATCTATTTCTCTTTCCTTCTTCACATCTCTTTCTCTTTCTCTCCCTCTCACTTTCCCTCTCTTTCTTTTTTTTCTCGTTATTCTTTTTTCGTTGTAATCTTTTTGTATGCGACCTCTCTCTCTCTTTCTCTCTTTCTCTGTCTTGTTCTTTTTTATCGTTCTTCTTTCATCGTTGTAATCTTTTTCGTGACCTCTCTCTTTCTTTCTTTCTCTTTTCTTCGCTTTCTTTTTCGTCTTTCTCTCTTTCTATTTTATCTTCCTCGTTATAATTTTTTGTACCTAACGTCTGTTTCTTTCCTTTTCTCACTCACTCTTTCTCTCTCTTTCTCTCTCTCTCTTTCTCTCTCTTGTTCAATCCTTTCTTTTTTCTCATTTTCTTTCCTCATTATAACCTTTTTGTATGTGACTTCTCTTTTTCTTTCCTTCTTTTTCACTTTCTTTTCCGTTTTTCTTTCTTCCTATGCTCTTATCTTCCTCATTTTTATGTAACGTCTGTCTGTTTTCTCTCCTTCTCCCCTTCTCTCTTTTCTCACCCCTTTCTTTTTTTTCTCGATCTTCTTTCCTCGTTATAATCCTTTTTTTATGTAGCTTCTCTTCCTGTCTCTCTTTCTTTTTCGTCTTTCTTACTTCTTATCTTCCCCGTTATAATCACTTTTTTGTATGTAGCTATTTGTTATCTATTCATTTAACATTTAGAAGAGAGTAACTCCACTATTCTACCCTTTTGATCCCAAAATAAATTCCTCCCCAAGTTCTCCTTAGATTTACATTACTCTTGAGGATATCTCGCCTCTTCAAAAGAATAACAGTAGGAGTCGACACCGTTTTAAAAAGAATCCAATCAATCAAAAAACAAGATGGCGTCAAAGGGGGAGATAACTACCATTCGGTACAAACAGACGCCATGTTTAAAAAAGTGGAGCACACTCACAGAATGCCATAGAAACTCAAAGTACAGATGCAAAGCATAATTATACAGACGCCAACAGAAACTAATAGCAATATACACACTGACACATCAATGCTCATTAAATCACGAAAGTTAAGCAACGTTGAGCCTGTTCAGTACAAGATAAATAACCATTTGGGAATACCAGGCGCTTTATGTTAAAAGACGCATTTCTAAAAAAAAAAAAAAAAAAAAAAAAAAAAGAAAAGAAGAAAAAAATGCAAAAACGTCGTTAAAAGAGTAACACCTGGGTGAGATATACATGCGACTAGGAACAGCTTATGAATTATTTAATATTTTCTAGAAACTTCCTCATTTCGAAGAAATCTACTCAATCTGCTTGTTGTTTGACGGCAAGACAGAAAATAAATTCACAGAAAATAACGATAGAGCAGAGAAAGTATCGCAACGTCTCTTCTGCGGGAAAGAGGTTGCAGGTTAGAGAAACGAACATCACTTACTAGGTTTCGAAATGTTATGGCAGGAAAAGTCTCTCCAAACAGTTCCTGCCCATATGTGGCAACAGTACACAGTACAGTATATTATGACTATTGGATTCTTTTACAAGTAGACGGTTACGTCGGGAGTGAGATATATTCTGGGATGGTAGAATGGCGCGATCATTTTTCCAGCGATATTGGCAACATATTTGATGTAAGTTTTTTATTTCAAGTAAGGAGTCAAGGTCAGAGCAAGAAACTTGTTGAAGTAGGGGGTTCTTTGAGACGAAAGCCATTCATATCAATTGGGTGCCAAGTGAGTATCAGAGCATTTAGCTTGGTTTTTAATGCATTAAAATTAACCAACAACTTTTTGCCCCATGGAACCACGTACTCAAGTTCGAAGGAGCGAGAGAGACACTAAGAGATCTTGTTAGTTGTTGGCCTTTGTAGTGTTGCCATAGATGGTAGTGTCGTCTGTGTATATGTCAATGGACGAACTTAGAATGTGATTTGAAAGATTATTGACAGTACTGAGACCCATCAGCGTTGATATTTAGCTTCGGACTTCTGCCTATCGACGACTACTTAGACTATTGTAGAGAAAATATTTGATGGTTAAGAAAACATTTCCAGATATTTCATAGTTGAAAATCTTGTGAAGTGAAGTAGGCCGTTGTGCCACACCCTATCTTTGATATGTCAAGAGCTATTGCTTTGGAGAGGAAATCCTCAATTGATAGATTCACTGATCCTATGTTACAGTTAATATATCAGTTGTAGATTTCGCAGGAATTAAACCATATTGCTTGTTTTTGCAGAGTGGGTTGGAAATTTCTTTATTTAACATGGATTCAAGCAACTTATGAGACATGGAAGACTATTTGAAATGTACCGAGACGCAGAAAACCGATCTCCATTTTTTTATGCTAGGCAGATTAATGAGGTTTTCAAAGGTAAAATGGTAAGGTAGAAGCTGTTGGATACGTGATGATTAAAGTCTGTGATGCAAGACACATTTTGTTTATTTATCAAACTGTCATGACGGCTTCGTTTCTTCCTTCAAGGTCGATAACTCCTCCTTCTTGCGTCCAAAGAAAGAACTCAGTTTTCAGGGTGTACCTAACAGATAACTAATTTTAAATTGAAAATATACCAGAACTATATATATATATATATATATATATATATATATATATATATATATATATATATATATATATATAACAACTACTTATAAGCCTGAAGAGTCCTAGACTGGATGAAACGCGGAATATTCAGTGTAGCTTAATCGCCATATACATTTTTTAACTTACTATATATATATATATATATATATATATATATATATATATATATATATATATATATATATATTATTTTAATAAAATCAAGACATCAACGAATTGATAGCAACAAACAGTGTATTTAATCGTTCGGTACAATTGTTTCAAGACCATTTGGACAAATTCAAACCCTATGTCGTTCAAAAATTTTCACAAGAACGGCCTCTCATCAGACGTTCTGAAAAAAAAAACGCTTTTACAACGAACAAGGAAAACTATGAGAAAAACTTTTACCTACATCCAAGGTTTTATTTTCTGTTTGCTGAAGATTTTTGTATTTACCTATTTTCGTATCTCTATTTAAAAACAAATCATTCGAATTATCATTTAACGTTGCGACCAATTACCTATGTGCACTTAATATATTTTACCAATATTTTTCACTAATTTATTAAATTAAAATTCTTTATTTCTTTATTTTATTTTAGTTATTTTTTCTATTCCGGACTAATCAACTATATTCCAGCCATATTGTTTCGATTCTATGTTAGTTTCGTATCTAGAATTGGTTTTGTCTATTTACAAATATATCGGCATACTAATTTGTGTAATTTCAAAAAGCGGTTGTTGTTTACATTTATTCCATAAGGAGAATAGGATTAATGTTACCCTTTATTCAATGCAATCTCATTTTTCATTTAAAATTTTAGATTAAATTAAAAAATTTTTTTTTTTATTTCTTTCGTTCCAATCTATATTGATTTACGGTTATCTGTTAGTTTTGACGTTGAAAAGGAGGTAACTCTATACGTTAAAAAATGTAACGCTTTTGTCGAATTCTAAGTTGATCAATTCCTATTATGTTATTATGATTTATTTATCATTTAATCACCACCGTTCAAATTTTAAGTTTGTATTGCACATCTCTACTGGGATCCGGATATATTTCCAAAGTTTTAACCTAAGTTTGCTAGAAGGCCATACTTTTCTGAGGCTGCTTTCGCTAGTATATATATATATATATATATATATATATATATATATATATATATATATATATATATATATATATATATATATATATATATATATATATATATATGTGTGTGTGTGTGTGTGTGTGCGTGTGTCTTTTGTAAATAACTTGCAGGTTGTGAGAAGTAAATTCAACAGGCACTCTTCCGACCTCTACCGGCTCGAGTATCAGGGTTAAATGCTCGTTTTCTCTTAATTATTTAATCCGAAAACATTACTTAATGGAAAATTCTTTTATTCATTCTGTGCCTGATTGATGGTGCCAAAATATTTATTTATTTCTGCAATTCATTCAATATACGATTACACTCTGTGATCTTTCAACAAATAATATTATTCCATTGTTAATATATAGACAAAAGCTAAAACGAACACAAATTTCTCAGTTTTCGTTTCCGTTTTCTCGGAAAGTGGACATTTTTATCAGAATACGGTTCTAAATTTTACACTTTATACAACCAGAGTCAAGAATGTGGTGACGGTATATAAGCACAGCATGCGTAGAGCTCCCCCCCAAAAAAACACTGTATTCCACCAGCTTACCCAGAATTGGAGACTCGTCAATCCGAGAAACGACAGTTTCCCGCCGTTATTTGTGCTGCTAATTCGCACATGCGCACTCACTGCAGTAGATGTAACTATAAATCTTACAGATCCGTAGAAGTTTTCTTTTTTTTTTTACATAATTTAGGTGATGGTTGACGACATTAAACTTAAAGATTGTATAACGTTTGTGTGAAAAGAAAGAATTAAAGAAAATCGTACGATTTTCAATTCTAAGGTGTAAATTACTTACATCCACACCCTTCGCAAGAGAGTTAATGTTTTTGTATACGATCGGCGAAACAAATATTTATAAGTTTGGTGCAAGTTAAACAGCGTGATTTATGAATTATATTTACTGTGAAATTAAATGTTTCATCCCTAAGCGATTCTGTAAAAACACCGGCATTAACCTGGAGAAGAAAAGAAACTATTCTATGATATGAACGGCTTGACATCGTCTTGGGGTGGGATACATTAACTCCATTGGGAAGTTATGGGCCCCCCTTTCGAGAGCCAAGATTTTTTACTTCTTAAACGAGTTTTAACCATAAAATGAGTTTTGGCTAAAAGTGAATTTAATAGCTTTGAAGTTATGGCACATATTTTGGAGTAACAGGAGAACATATGATAACTATTTATAGTAAAAAGAAGTTATTGACGTCTGTCTATTAAAGTGTGGCATATTCTGCCATTCTCAGAAATGCCATTACCCAAGAACATTACGAAGAACAAATGTGATAAGAGATTATGAAGTTAATCTTATTCGCAGCTTTGTTTTCTAATGAAGATGAACAATTATGTGAGACGCACCAAATAAGGCTGTCAATTCAAGCTAGGGTATATATATATATATATATATATATATATATATATATATATATATATATATATATATATATATATATATATCTGTGCCTAAATCAAAACGCGGATTCCATGAACAAAGCTTCTTTCTTAGAACTGCACGCCTGTGGAACTCTGTTCCGTCTGCCTGCTTTCCACCGGACTACAACTTGGATGTCTTCAAGTCCAATGTTAACAAATTCCTAATGAATCGCCCCTTAAGTAAACACTTCATCAAATCTCCACACTAACGTAATGTACTTGCAATAACCCTTATCCCTGAGTGGCTTCCGGGCCTTGATAAATGGTGATCACTGTGTAAATATATATATATATATATATATATATATATATATATATATATATATATATAGAGAGAGAGAGAGAGAGAGAGAGCAAACTAATAAGTGTTACTACTTGACGGATATGGAACATGGTTTGTTACTCAAGTGTACGCATACATATCTTCTAATAAGAAAAAATAAATAAGAATAAATAAAACTGCAAAAAAGGAACACGTTCTTATGCCGCTGTGTGTGTGCGCGTGTGTGTGTGTGTGTGTGTGTGTGTGTGTGTGTGTGTGTGCCAGCGGCCGGTTCAGTCCGCTGTTGTATTTTCTTCTCCAAAATTTTTTCTAAATTATAACGAAATAATATGTGCCTTTTTAAACATTGAATTTATTTAACACTTTTTTCTTACAATTAATTTTTGTTGTTGTTTTATTCTGTGCTTAAAAGTTTAATATGGAGCAAATAACTGAACTCACAAAAACCATGCAGTTGGTCCCGCAAAAGCAACAAAATCAAATGGAATATTAACAACAATTAAAACAAAGTGAATCATTACAAACTATATTAATGAAAAAAAAAAAAAGATTCTCAGTTTACACCTGAAGGAATTACAAATTCTCTATCAGAATTTTTGTATGAACTAACAAATGATCTGATTTTTCCAGCGTATTTTAGAAGATATGAAAATATTTTTTCTAAGAGATGTCAGTCGTGGTCTGACGAGGAAAAAATTATTTTACCGTTACAAAGGAAAATACCAAGTATAGAAATTTCATTCTCCCCAAAAAACCTAAAGATATGTTTTTAAAGAAACCTCTTTCTCAGAACTTGCCCTGAACTGTGTTCAGCTTCTGTTCTGTCTCCACTTGGATCTTCCGACCACTCAGTTTTATCAGTTAAGATAAAAATGAATTGTAATAAGTCCCCAGATGTACCCCTCCATCGTACAGTATATCGATACTCTATGGCTGACTGGGATAGCTTCCGCACATTTATATCAGATCTACCTCTGCGTTCCATGTTTAAAAAGGATGTGTCCTCTATAGTATCAGACCTGACAGAATGGTTAATTGTAGGTATAGACCGTTTCATACCCTCAAAAAAATTCCAGCAAAAACCTAACAGCCAGCCGTGCTTCTCTCCGGAATGTGCTGCTGCCATTGCGCATAGAAATTACTTTTTCCATTGCTTCTAACGTAATAGATGTACTGAGACTAAAGCCGCTTTCAGAACTGCCAGTAGCCACTGTAAAAAAAGTAATAAAGAACGCAAGAGAGTTGTATGCTCAGTCCGTCAAGTCCAAAGTAGCTGAGCAGCGGCTGGGTTCCCACCAGTTTTGGCAAATAGCAAACAGAATCCTGAACAGAAGCGTGTGCTCTATCCCAACTCTCATAAATGGACCCGAGGTAATCTCGTCAGCATCAGACAAAGACAAACTCTTTGCCAAGAACTTTGCAGCTAATTCTAACCTTTGCGACCAAGGCTGCCAGCCTCCAATATTTCCTCCTGTATCAGAAAACAAGCTATGTGATATACAAATATCTGTACGTGATGTTGCCAAGCTAATCAAAAACCTTGATTCTAGTAAAGCAACCGGCCCTGACGGTATTCCAATTATAGTACTCCAAAAACTTCAACCAGAACCTGATCCCATCCTTACAAAACTGCTTAAATGTTGTCTTAAGGAGAATTGCTTCCCGTCACCCTGGGAAATCTCACCAGTATGGCCCGTATTTAAGAATTCAGGTGATCGCTCAGCTCCCCCACAGGCCAATAAGTCTCCTGTGCGTCATGAGTAAATTGCTGGAATCTGTGTTAAATAGAGAAGCCATCATCCATCTTAGCAAAAATAACCTTCTTAGTGACACGCAATATAGTTTCCGTTTTACTAGATCTACAGCATATGTGCTTACAGTTATATCTCATAGGATTAGCGAATCTCTCGACGGAGGCTACCTTTCTAGGGCAATTGCTCTTGACATATCAAAGGCTTTTGATAAAGTATGACATAAAGGTTTACTTCACAAGATCTCCAGCTACGGTATAGCTGGAAATGTCTTCTCAATTATTAAATCATTTCTCTCTAATAGGTTCATAAGAGTAGTGGTTGCTGGGCAGAAATTAGAAGCTCTTAGTATTAATGCTGGAGTCCCTCAGGGGTCAATCCTGGGCTCAACTTTCTTCCTGATCTATATTAATGATCTTCCAAATCACATCCTTACATCATTCGTAGACATCTATGCTGATGACACTACTATCTATGGTAGCACATCTAAGACCATAAACGACCAAGTTCTCTCTGATTCTCTCTCCTCTGATCTTGAGCAAGTGGTACAATGGGGAAAGAGGTGGCTTGGTACTTTTAATGCATCTAAAACGAAGCTTTTATCTTTACATCATCAACGCTCTGGACCCCATCTGGCATCAATTGAAATGAATGGCTCTCGTTTTGGGGAGGCCTCATGTTTTGACAAGCTTCTGGGCTTGACCTATACTCCTGATCTTAAATGAAACACATACATTAAATCCGTTGCCAAGGCCGCTGGAAAAAAGGTGGGATCCTTCTATCGATCCAGTAGATATCTCACTGCTGATGCAATTCTCTATCTTTATAAAAGCCAGGTACGTCCAAGGATGGAATACTGTTACCACATCTGGGCAGGAGCTGCTAGAAAGGACATATCCTGCCTTGATAGAGTTCAAAATAGACTTCGTAGCTTCGTAGGAGATGTCCTTTTCTCTTCCCTGCAACCTCTATCTCACAGAAGAGATGTTGCGAGTTTGTCTCTGCTTTATCGTTATTTTCATGACAAGTGCTCGGCTGAGCTCCATTCTATGGTCCCCCTTCGCTAAACTTTCACAAGAAACACCCGTCTAGCAGAAAACACTATCACTAGTTTCCCCCACTCTTTATGTGCCTAAACCTAAACGTAGATTCCATGAGCAAAGGTTCTTTCTTAGAACTGCACGCCTATGGAATTGTCGTCCGTTTTCCTGCTTTCCAGCTGACTACAATATAGTTGTCTTCAAGTCTAACGTAAACAAGTTTTTGATGAGCCGTTCCATATAAGTTAACAAATTTACCGAATCTCCATTACTAACGGTTACTATATTGTCCAATTTCTACTGTATACTCTTTAACCCTTATCATCGAGTGGTTTCTGGGCCTTGATAAGTGGTGATACCTATGTAAAAAAAGAGGAAACGATAGATATATTATCAAGAATTTTCGGGGAGCATTGCAACTTATTTTATACGCGTCATAAGCGTCTAAATATTGTGAAACAAGATGAGGAAGAATTTATTGCTTATACAGGAAAAGTAAATGTCCAAATGTGAACTATTCAGGATAAAAGACCTCACAGAAGATTTGTTCAAATGTTTAATATTTGTTCAGAAATTAACAGCCGCTAAAGATAAAGAGATTCGTTCAAGGATATTATCAATCATGAATCCAGACACTGAGATAACTTTACAAAGAGTTACGGGAGAGTGTCAAAAGCTGTGGAATTAAAAACAGGACAATACAAGTATCGAAGAAAAAAATATTGCCAAAGTACAAAGGGTTAAACAAGTATTCTATCAGTGATACCGTATGATCTAATTTTCCTGAGGAGACCCTCATGCCATACCCTGTCAAAAGCCTTAGATATATCTAGAGCTACCGCTCTGCACTCCCCCGCTTTGTTCAGTGAATGGTATATACGTTCAGAGATTACAGTTAGGATGTCTGCTGTGGAACGGGCTTGTCTAAATCCATATTGTTTGTCAGTCAGAAGTTTAGCGTCTGTAAGGTGATGGACTAGAGCATGGTTGATTATGGTCTCAAATATTTTTTCGAAAAGTGCAAGGAGGCTAATGGGGCGATAATTTGATGGGTCAGTTCTTTCGCCAGAATTCTTGAATGCTGGTACCACAGAAGCAGTTTTCCAACAGTCCGGAAAGCAAGATTCATTAAGGCATTTGTTGTAGATTTTGGAGAGAACTGGAGCTACTTCGGCTGAGCACTTTTTTAATAGCACAGCTGGGATTAGGTCTACATGCTTTTGAAGTGTCCACATGAGATCGCGTCCACATGCTTAAAAGTGTCAATGTTTTTTATGAGTTACATTGACATTTCGCATGAAAACGTTAAGAATTTTGCAAGCGAATCGTTTATAAATTTGTTAACAAATTTGAAGCATTTAGAGATTTGTTGACTGCTCTATCGTTATTTTCATGGGAAATGCTCGTCTGAGCTCAAATCTATGGCTTCTTCTTGCCAAACTTTCACAAAAAACACTCGAAACATTCGCACCTTAACGATTATTAAACCACCACCTTACATTCATTAACTCTTATCCTGGAATGATATTCGGGCCTCGATAAGTGGTAACTCTCTTGTAAAAAACAAACAGATGGAATCAAGTTCAATGTTCAATCAAAGTACAATGTTCGTTATTGCTATGGATAAAGGTTTTCTAAAAACACAGTATTTTATTTTTAAGATAAAATTTTAAATTGACAAAACTTTTGCATCGACCTAATATTTCATTTTAACGCACACGCATACATACAAAGCAATCATGCCAGCCATTGTAATTTGGAACAAGTCCGAAAGAAAATTGGAGGAGATTGGAGATGAGTTAGATTCATATTTCGTATGAAAATGTGAAGAATTTTACAAGTGAGACATTGATAGATTGAATCAAGTTATAGAGAGCAAAGGTCGTTATTATAAATAAAGATTTCCAAAAACACATTCTTCACATTCAAGATGAAATAAGTCAAAGAGAGTGGCAACCTTGGTTGAAGTGAGTGTCCCTAATGATCGAGGTCTGAACAGAGCTAAAAGGGAGAAACATACCAAATATCAAGGTCTCATGTATGATATGAAAAGAAAGTAGAATCTTAAGGAGATAACAATCATACCAGTTATTATAGGTGCTACAGGGCTTATGAAGAAGAACCTGAAGTCCTACCTAACTAATATTCCTGGTGAACCAAGTGCAAAAGAGATCCAGACAATTGCACTTAAGGGAACAACGAGGATACTAAAAAGAGCTCTTGGTTAATTTCAACTAAAGGTAGGGGAATGTTGGCAGCTGGTTTGGCTGCCCCATACCCAGTGTTATAGTCTCTAAAAAAAAATGCTAACTCGGCATAAATTTTTGCACCGACCTGATAAATCGTTTATTTAACAATATTACTGAAGAAACCAATAGCATAAAAAACAACGAAAATATCTTAATACATAACTGTCGAAAATAAATTTCCACTATTGAAAAAAAATGCCATAATTTCTACAAGTTTAAAGATTGTATATATAATTTATCTGTACACACGTTAGAACAGTGCCAAGTTAAAGGTTATACATCAATGAATAAACACGCTTTCGTATTTATAAAGAAAAAGGTCAGCATTGATCTAATTATTCGTAAAACCGAATTAATCATGTTCATTCTGTCAACATAAATAAAGCGTACTGCATATTAGGAAACCAATTTAACTGATTCGCAAAACATTTCCCGTTTCATGTGGGAGAGACAGCACCATCAATCATATTACGGCATTTTAATTCTTCACAAGAAGGAAATAATACGCCTACCCCATTTTTCCCACTCGCGGTTTAGTTAAAAAAATGCGACAAGATAAAAAAGCAGTTGTTCAGTATCAACAAATATTTGTCTTCCAATTGCCCGTGGGCGCGCCATTATCAGATCGTCTGTCTTGTTGCATGTGTGCTTTCGAGGTGAAGTGTGAATATAAATTCCCAGGTGCTGTGGTTTATACGATACTAGCTGTCCCTACGCGGCGTTGCCCTGTAGTGTTCTTATCTTTATACTCTAGGTATATTAAAAATGCCTCCGTTCTGTCTCGAGAGACAATGGATACCATTGTAAGGCACAGTACCACTTTGATGTAGAAGGCTACTATCTGGGACATAATTTGCAGTGAGGGGGGGGAGGGTCTATAAAGGGCCTTATAACACCTGTCTTTATTTTTTATTTATTTTATAGCATTTTCACTCCAAGTGCCACTTTGATGTACGGAACTACTATTTGGGGCATAATTTGCAGAGGTACTATGTAGGGAGCTTAGCAAGATGTCTTTCACACTTGAACTTCTGCATGTCAGTACAGTATGGGAACCGGAACCCGGAAGAGAATTCCAAAGTTTAGCAATTCTGAGGAAAAAACAATTAGAGTATAAGGCTTTCCTACATCCTGCGATTTCTACTGTGTAGGGGTGGGATTTTGCCGATTGTCGGGCTTATCAGGGTTATTTATATCGAGGAGGTACAAGGGCTTGTAGTTCGCCAGAACATCTTCCATTAAAATACTTATAAAACAGGCAGAGGGATGCAACATTTCGTCGATGGGACAGCGATTAAAACCTAACTGATAGTGTAGATTCTATTAGGTTGACAATTCTCGTTTGTACACTGTATAACAGGGAGAGACTGCGGCATGCACACGTAGTTAGGTACGATTTCCCAAATCAATTTTCCACAGTTCTAGATTTTTTATTTCTTTCCATCGTGATTGAAAGTTACTTACGCCTGAGAGTATCCAGTACCTTTACAAGGCCACCATTCGCTCATGTATGGAGTATTGTTGTCACATTTGGTCTGGTGTATCTGCTGCTAGTTTCTCGCTCTTGGACACGTTTCAAAAGAGAGTTGCCAACCTGATAGGTCCTGAACGGTCATCTACGCTTTAGCCTCTGCCCTATCGACGAAATGTTACGTCCCTCTGCTTGTTTTACAAGTATTTTAATGGTGAATGCTTTGATGAACTGCAAGCACTTATACCCTCTTGACGTAAATACTCCCGACAAACTCGACAAGCAGCAAATTCGAAAATGTATACACACACACACACACACACACACACACACACACACACACACACACACACACACACACACACATATATATATATATATATATACATATATATATATATATATGTAGTAAAGATTTAGAAGGCTGTCACAATGCGAGGAATGAAATATAGTCGTTATTGGTAAAAGTAGACGAAAACAAGTGGCGATTTACAAATCAATAAGTACATGCACATATTTTTATATATACATATATTTATTCAGTTGTATTAGGTAAAATGTCTTACTTGTTACGTCTGCGACAATATCCATTATTAATTTCGGAAAAATTCCCTTTTCAAATGGTGAACGTAACAGATCGATTCAAAGCATGCTTTGAATCGATCTGTTACGTTCACCATTCGAAAAGGGATTTTTTTCCGAAAAAGCATGCTTTGAATCGATCTGTTACGTTCACCATTTAAAAAGGGAATCTGTATTGGTATCGGAATTAGGAATTTAGAATAAAATCGGTAATTGTATCGGATGGGGAAAATATTGGAGTCGTTCCATCACTAGTTTGGATTTTTCTCTAGCAAGAAATAACAATAACCGCCTGCTTGTAGCAAGTGATATATTTTATCGGTTTACTGTACTTAGGACTTTCCACATAAAAACGCATGTTATGGGTCGGTAATAACCAAGGCCTGTTTTATTTTTTTTTTTATTGTTGGTGAAATCTTTGTGTATTCGGATTATTTTTGTTTTCCATCCCACATTCATGAATTTTTTGCTTTTCTTTGTTTTCTAATTTTTAAATTTTTTGCTCGGGGTGGGATATTCTATCAGATGCAAGACATTCATCAACTATTATAATCAATCGAACCGAGAGATCATTTTTAAGATTCTAACCGTTCCTTTAAATTGGGCGATCTGCATGTCTGATTTTGATTTTTTGATTTTAAAATAGTTTGAAAGTAAATATCTTTAGTTCCCATCAGGAGCGTTCTAGCTTCCAATTAGAGGTTTCATTTTCTTTCTGGTTATTTCTCTCCCTCTCTCCCTCTCTCTATCCACTTTCTTTCTCTCCCTCACACACACACACACACACACGTACACATACTTTCTCTACCCATCACTTCCACCCCCTCTTTCTTTATGTCTCTCTGTTTATGTCTTTATGTCTCTAACTTTCTATCACTTCCCGTCTCGTCAATTCCTTTCAGTTCTGTTTTCACGTTTGTCAGTCACTCAATTTTTTGCTTGTTATTCCCCTCCACCCTCCATTCCTATCTCATGGACCGGAAGTGTTTTATTTCTGTTTCCATTAGTTTTTTTCCTCATTTACTTGCTGGCTGAATCTATTTTTGTTGCCTTGGAATGTTTTATTCCGTGTTTACTGATGAGTTCCGCGTCGGTATCTTAATGTGTCTTCTTTAGTTCGACACTTTTTCTTACAGTTTAACGTTTTTTTTTGTGCGTGTGTGTGTGCGCGCGTATGTGTGTGCGTATATGTGTGAGTGTGTGTGTGTGTGTGTGTGTGTGTGTTTGTGATATAGCATAGGAGTATATGCAAGAAACTGTACAAGGTGGGGTAAGGCACTACTGGCCGTGGGTAAGCGTTAATGATCAATTTCTGCGTAGACATTAAAAATTGAGTACTGGGGCATATTCTGAACCAGATGTACTTTAGTGTTCGCTCGGCTTTACTCGAAATATGACGTCAACAGTCGGATTATGCCAAGCGTTGCCGATAAAATCATAGCAACGCAAGGTAACATAGCAAAATAATACATGTAAAATATAGAAACCAAAAACAAACAAACAAACAAAAACAACCTACCGTAATTTAGTGATTTATTATTCATTTTTAAAAATGTTAACTGTCAAGAAAAAATTAGAAGAAGTAAAAATATTTTGCATGGGTTCAAATATTTTTAAGGGAATATTTAAAAAAGGTTCCAAGAGAATTTTTTAAAATTATAAAATCGTTGTAATTCAGCGCGCTGCGTTGTGATTGGCTGATCAGCGTGTTACGTCAAACAGCAGTTAGATCCGAGCTGCTGCTCGGCTTAATCCGGCTATTGACATCATGTTCCGACCAAAGCCAAGAGAATGCTGAGATACGTCTGGTTCATAATATGCACCAGTACCATAAATGGTTTTATGTTTTCGTTTTTGGGAAATATTCATAAATCAGAAATCATTCTTGAGTTAAAATCAAGTTAGTATTACACATATAACTTGAGAAAAACACTTGAAATATGTCAACATTATCTGAATAGTCGAAATCACGTATCAGATAAAATTTGGTGGCCATTTTGTTTCGATTTCGCTATTTACCAAAATGCTGACAACTTTTAAAGCGCGTTTTCTCTACATTAATGATCTTCCAAATCACATCCTTACATCATTCGTAGACATCACTGCTGATGACACTACTATCTATGGTAGCACATCTAAGACCGTAAACGACCAAGTTCTCTCTGATTCTCTCTCCTCTGATCTTGAGCAGGTGGTACAATGGGGAAAGAGGTGGCTTGTCACTTTTAATGCATCTAAAACAAAGCTTTTATCTTTACATCATCAACGCTCTGGACCCCATCTGGCATCAATTGAAATGAATGGCTCTCGTCCTGGGGAGGCCTCATGTTTTGACAAGCTTCTGGGCTTGACAATTACTCCTGATCTTAAATGGAACACATACATTAAATCCGTTGCCAAGGCCGCTGGAAAAATGGTGGGATCCTTCTATCGATCCAGTAGATATCTCACTGCTGATGCAATTCTCTATCTTTATAAAAGCCAGGTACGTCCAAGGATAGAATACTGTTGCCACATCTGGGCAGGAGCTGCTAGAAAGGACATATCCTGCCTTGATAGAGTTCAAAATAGACTTCGTAGCCTCGTAGGAGATGTCCTTTTCTCTTCCCTGCAACCTCTATCTCACAGAAGAGATGTTGCGAGTTTGTCTCTGCTTTATCGTTATTTTCATGGAAAGTGTTCGACTGAGCTTAAATCTATGGTCCCCCTCTCGCTAAACTTTCACAAGAAACACCCGTCTACCTGAAAATACTATCAATAATTCTCCCACTCTTTATCTGTTCCTAAACCTAAACGTAGATTCCATGAACAAAGTTTCTTTCTTAGAACTACACGCCTGTGGAATTGTCTTCCGTTTTCCTGCTTTCCAGCTGACTACAATATGGTTGTCTTCAAGTCCAACGTAAACAAGTTCTTGATGAGCCGTTCCACTTAAGTTAACAAATTTACCGAATCTCCATTAATAATGATTACTATATCGTCCAATTGACTACTGTACACTCTTAACCCTTATCCTCGAGTTGTTTCTGGGCCTTGATAAGTGGTTATGCCTATGTAAAAAATATAGTTTATCCGCAGTCAAAGATACAAGAAGTTGTTCACCAACACACACAGCGGGAACAGGATAGTTGCTGTGCCTTAATTTCTCATACATAAAACCCGGCTTCCTCATTCATTTTTGGGTACGTCGTGTCTTTCTGCCAGTAATAAATATAAGGATAGATTTTAAACTCATCCCACTTAAGGTTACCAATACTACAACTTAAAGGTTATAAAAAAAGCTGCATTCCAAACATTTTATCCAGAAATTTACATATTTATAAAATTAGGTGTTTTACACTTGATCAAAATTATAAGACCAAGAGTAGAACTTCTACGAAATTGTACGAAAAGTGTATGCAAAGTGTACGAAAAGTGTATGAAAAGTGTACGAAAAGTGTACGAAAAGTGTATGAAAAGTGTATGAAAAATGTATGAAAAATGTATGAAAAGTGTATGAAAAATGTATGAAAAATGTATGAAAAGTGTATGAAAAATGTATGAAAAGTGTATGAAAAGTGTATGAAAAATGTATGAAAAGTGTATGAAAAGTGGATGAAAAATGTATGAAAAATGTATGAAAAGTGGATGAAAAATGTATGAAAAGTGTATGAAAAATGTATGAAAAATGTATGAAAAATGTATGAAAAGTGTATGAAAAGTGTACGAAAAGTGTATGAAAAATGTATGAAAAGTGTATGAAAAGTGTACGAAAAGAGTATGAAAAATGTATGAAAAATGTATGAAAAGTGTATGAAAAATGTATGAAAAGTGTATGAAAAATGTATGAAAAGTGTATGAAAAATGTATGAAAAATGTATGAAAAGTGTATGAAAAGTGTACGAAAAGAGTATAACTTCTACGAAATTGTACGAAAAGTGTATGAAAACATTCAACAACCACATTTGATAATAAGTTCTACCTCCATTAGTTTTGATGACTTCAAATATTCTTTGGGGCATGCTAGAAATAAGCGTTTCCGTTAAGGTGCCAAGAATATTGCCCCAGCTTCTGAAGATGGTTTCACAAAGTTCCTTTTTTGTTGAATATTGTTTGCCATTTTCGATAAACATCTCTTGTCATCCATCCTAAAATATTTCCAATTGGGTTCAAGTCCGGTGAGCATGCAGGATGTTCCAAGAGATGTCAAGGTCCGTGGTGCAGTGTGGATTGCAGCATTATTCTGTTGAAATAACCATCTATCCCCACATAAACGATGACCCTCCGTTATCAGCATGCTTACAAAACCAGCGTCTGTCTGACGACCCTGTACCACCTAGAGCTCCATTGTCCCTCTGTAAGAAAAAGCACCCCATACTATTAAGGACCCTTCACCACTATGACGTATGGAGAAAATTTCAGGAGTCATGTTTTTGTTATGCCAATATCATTGAAAGCCATCAGGGCCATCTAGATTGACTTGTTTCTCATCAGAAAACAGGACTTCCACTTTTCAACGTCACATGTTTGATATTCACGACTAAACCTTAAACGGTCCACCTTATGACGTGGAAGCAGACAAAGAATTTGTTTACGTTTTTTATTTACCATGCCTATTTGTCATAAGTTTCGTCTGTTGATTACTGGACTGCAATGATCACCTGTGACTGACTTAATTTGGCTAGAAGAAAGTCCTTTGTCTTTCAAAACAACCCGTTTTATTCACCTAATCAATGCAGGAGAATTAGTTTGAGGCATATCAGTGGATTTTGCTTTTAGAAAGTTAGAAATCACAGTTTTACTGCGATTTACTTTTAGATGCGATCTCCCACTGTGACAAACCTTGCTCATGGAAATCTAGAATTCGAGTACACTAAACTTCGGTAAGTTTGTTTGCTTTAGGCATGGTGACACCTTTACGCAGTGATTGCTAATGTGTAACTGAACTAAAAACAATTTATACACCTGGTCTTATAAATTTTTATCAAGTGTAAAATGCACCATTTTATAAAAATGTAAATTTCTCAATCAAATATTTGGAATGTAACTTTTTTCTATACTTTTTATGTTGTAGTATTGGTAAACTTAAATGGGGGAGTTTAAAATCTATCCTTAAAAAAAGGTTTCTTTTTAAAGATTTCCAAGTGGTCTTAAATTTTTGATCAGGAGTATATATATATATATATATATATATATATATATATATATATATATATATAAATCTAATTTTGGTTCGTTAAAACTGAATAAAACCATATTTCTACGTTACCAATTTAATTGAAATTTTCAGAAAATCTATCTGTAAAGTCAATGAATGTTTGCATGTTATTAAAATAATTTTACATTGCGAATTATAAAAATATTAATTAAAATATAAATATTTTTCGAAGTCGTTTCTGCGAGACTGCCCAATAATATTTCTGGTAACTTCCGTTTCAACTACTCTCGAATTAACAGATAAATAAAAAAAAAGTTACTCATGCAGACAGTGATCCGTGCTGAAATAATAACGTTATTATTTAAAAAGACATTCTTAACATGGGGAAGGGAGGGTGTTTTTTACCTATTCTGTACTTTAACAATTGAATAAAAACATATAAAACTTTAATTAAACGCGGAAATACGATTTATAAAATAGCGCGGATCACTCTCTGCATTAGCACAAAAAATCCCATATTTTAAAAATTTAAATTAATTTATGTACTTACCAATTTTAAAATTTTAAATACCTTTATTTATGTTAAGGCTTTTCACTCATCAAACATTACGTTTTAATTGTTTAGTTTCTTTTCTTTTTTTGTTTACATAAAAAAGTTTG